>NC_016521.1:410172-710172 GCF_000236905.1 Tetrapisispora phaffii CBS 4417
GTCAGTAATAACGACCTACTAACCATTTTATAATTATTTGTTCACCCTTCTTACCAGTAGTTTGTTATCTCACTTAATGAAAAGAACAATATCCTTGCAAAATAATGTATATGAAGTTTTTGGAGTATATATATGTGTGTGACTGTGTGTGTTTGTACAATGCTCTATAATGCAGTATTATACAATTTTAAATTCAAAGCTAGAAATTGAGATTAATAAAAAATTATTAATAGATACTTAATTACATTAAGTTAGAATGAATGTTTCTTAATATTTTATGCTTAAATTTCTTCAGATGATATTTAGTATTATCGGAAAAACATTAATCTCGCTACTACTATTACGGGTTAAAAAGGAAAATAAAATGAGATTTTGATTATTTTCCAATTGAAGTTAAATCTTTAGATTAAATGTCAATAGAATGTCTGCGTTTAAGGTAATTAATAGTTTGAAGGGTACATTTATTTAAAGTTCTTTAATATTTCCCTAATGTGACCGTTGGGAAATGGTATTTTAAGCTATATAGTTTGTCTTTATAATACTATATTTATTATGGTTTCTGTCTCAAATATTCTCTGTTAAGATTCGGAGAATAAGAATGGTAGAAAAATGATATTCATAATTTGAAATTGTTTGAAGAGAAAGTTGTGCCTTTATATGGCTGGATATCATTCTTATCATTATAAGTATTCATTTCCGAGCGAACATGCGAATATTGATGTAAAGTATTATCTATTCTTAAATGTGCATTCAAAATTATGCCAGTATAGAATGCAACTGACAATTTACAATTCAGTTAGAATGGCTCATTTCATGCAAGGCTTATAATCTTGACAACATTCAATAATATCAGTGCCATTATTTTTATCACTATTTGAAAACAACAGTGATCTACTTATTTCGTATGATCTGTATATTATACATGGAATTTTATGGAAATTATAAATAAAGAATAACCTAAAGGCCTCTTGGCAACAGTAACTATTCGTGTAGCAGGTAGATGTAAATTTATTAAGACTTTTTTGAAATAAAGTTTTGCTTGATCTAATTTGGATGAAATTTATTTAACCATCTGAGGTTTGATTATTCACATTTACGTTGCAAAAGCCAAATTTGAGAATCCAATTGAGTTAAAAAATAGAAAGTTAAAGAAAATGTTAAATTGATTCCGATTTTCAAACTTCTTAACCTAGCAGCAGCAGGTTATACCTTATAACAATTATTCTATTGCAAAGGATGACAATCTAACTGGATTTCTATTTTGTTCATACACGTTTTCTTGATTGGTTTGTCACCGTTTTTCAAGTTCAACTGTTACTGCTACTAAAAATATGTCTTTAACAAGACTGTATCAGTAATATTTTTGTGGAGAAACAAGCGTTGAAGCAATGACATGTTCAATATTACCAACGATGACTGGGTTGATGTTCTGGATATTATAATTCATTATTAAGAAGATGGGATTATTACTGTTTAATCTGCTTGGTTCTTTTATTAAATAGATTATACATGGTAAATATTATTAGAGAACTATTTGCTTAATAGATGTGTCTATTATTTTAATATATTAAATTTCTATGTTGTTATATTATATACTCAGATTAATCTCTCCGGTGTCTTGAACCTAGATTGATGAGTTCTTCATCCATTAATTACTGAGGTTTCATATATATATTATTTTAATTTACATTTCTGTCCAATTAAACGGTGCTATTTCGTTGGACAAGTGTGATCGATGGTTCTACAGTACTATTTATGTTTTTGAATTTATGTCATTATATTCTTGTAGGCATCAGTGTTTCAGGTTTGTAGCAATAATCCCGTAAAGAGGTAATCTCTACATTGTATAGTAAGTTATAAGCATAGTTCCATTTGATAACTAATTATTAAATCTCCAGTTCTGGACAAAAATTGATGCAAATGTCACAACATCAACCACAATTAATTAAAGGATAGTTACTTAACTCCGATAAATAAAGCTATTCAACTATTTTACTGTTGTAATATAAGCTCAGCAAGAGTTAGATTACGATATAACAGTAATAATATTTCCTATTTAGGAACTATTACTGAAACAGTTACGAAACATTGATATTTCCTGTTTAGGAAATATTGTCACCAACTGGAACAGCTGATGTCGCCACGAATGCAATGACAAGTTCAACGAGGCACATTGCAAATTGTAGCTAAACTAAAAGTATAAATAGGAGACCTATTTATACTTCTAGTATTTGGATGATCATGTAACTTATTATTAGATATTATGTAGAATATATAAAAAGAAGCAAGTTTCTGTTTTACGTTGAAAATAATAAGAAGATCCGATCCTGCACTTCCCATCTGCCATAATATAATAGTCTGTCTTACATCTGTATCTGTTATATTATTATCCTGTCATAACTCTGTCTATTGTAGTATCCGTATTACAATAGGAAACAAAATAAGTAGACTCCATGGCCAAGCTGGTTAAGGCGTGCGACTGTTAATCGCAAGATCCTGAGTTCAATCCTCAGTGGGGTCGCTTAATTTTTTCCATGTAAATCATATATACGGCCATGATGGGGATAGTCTCTTATGTACACATTGCATAAAACATATAATAGATGAAGGCATAAACTGTTACAACCCTCCCAATGCTATCAATATTATTATTTTTTATTAATTTGATTTTCTTCATGTTATACACATATGCTAATTACTATTATATTTTGTAAATACTACATTCTTTTCCATTATTGCTCCTGCCCTCTGTAGAATGGGAGAGGTTCACAATGGCAAACATTTAAACAATCACACAACAAGAGTTTGTTTTCTTTGCTTGTTTATAAAACATTTTTGAACTTGCAGTTAATGACTCTGATTTATCAACCAAATTATCCAACTTTTCACCTCTTTGTAATACATTTTCAATAGTTTTATGTAAAACAATTTTTGTTTCATCCAACTCTTGTTGAACTTTCATGATAGCGTCCGCTTGAGATGGGTCTTGGTATTTGTTGATGTATATTTCCAACTCCTTGAATTTCAAGTTTTCATTTGTTTCTGTTATATTTTCCCATTCACTTGGTTGATGAGCAACCAAATACTCGTCTAAAATTTTATTTAGTAATGTGTATGCAGGTCTAACTGGATATTCTTTGTCAGTTATCAAGACACCACAGACACCTTCGCTTCTAGCGTAGACATGTCCAACATAGTTACCTTCTTCGACAGATTGCCTTTGACCAGCAGAAGTTCTCGAGGCGACAGTTTCGGCAAAGAAAGTCATAAACTGACCAACACTGCTTCTCTCAAAAAAACCAAATTGCGATAAGTCCTTAACCTCAGATAGCTCTAAAGCTTTTCCATCACCTTCACCATTACGGAAGATACCAATATAATTAATCTTCATAATGTTTAATCAAAATGTAAAATGTAAAGCCACTCAACAAAAATCCGTAAACCGAGCTCTCTAATTTCTTACTGGCTTCGAAATCTCAAGAATATACAAGGTACAGTAACTGCAAACTCTTTTTAACACTTCGTACACCATTGAATAAATTAATACTTTACTAAGAAGTTAAGCCAAATTCTTTATTGTCTTATATAAACAAAAGTCAGCAACTAGAGGTTTTGGTAAATTTTAAAATTGAAAGTATGTGAAACATCAAATCACGCTTCACGAATTCCCTTTAATGTGAAATTTCAATGGTTAACTGATTTGTAATCATTAAATAGCCAGTAACTATCATTTTAAACAGTTGCAGCCATCGAGTTTAACCATAAACACACATATTTATACATATACATGCATAAGTAATTATATTTTATCACAAATTTGCAGTTTCCTTAACTGTGTTATAACGGTATATCACCGGTGAATTATTTTTACTGACCTAGCAAGCTAAAAGAGAAGAATATTTAAGAATGTTTTTAGCAAGGTTACGTATTGCCAGTAGATGTTCTTCTAATGGTGTGCTTAGATCCACTTATCGCAGTACTTTGAAATCTAATATTAGGCTATCAGGCTTGAATGCGAGATATTCCACTAATCCAGCTAATTTTAATGATAATAATAGTTATGAACGCCTCAATAAACGTAGAAACGAGCTAATGGGCATCACCGTTGCTGCCGTTATCACGCTTGGCGCTGTCCTTTACATTTTACCTTCTAAGAAAAATAACAAGAAAGCTTCAGATGAAGTAATAATTCAAGTTACTGAAGTCACCAACAGCGACGATGGTAGTAATTCACCTCTAATCGAGACCCCCGCCGTTGCAGAAATTGAAGTTGATGAACCATTAGCTGTACCTGAACTCGAGGTTGCTCAAAATATTTCTTCGGATGATTTAGATAAAGATCTTATCGATATTGGTGAATCGGTTGTGGCAGAAATTGTAAGTGATTCTGTTACAGGTGGACAATTGGAAACAGTTACAAAAATTACATCACCAGATCATGGTTCAGCTGTAGCTACTATCGTAGAAGAAGCAGTTGATACTGAAAATGTCAATGTTGACAATGATAAATCTGCTCTAGAGCTGCAGGCCTTCGAGGAGGAAAAATTGGGTGAGACTGAAGAAGAAGCTCAGCACGAAGGTGCAGTGAACCCAGACACTGGTGAGATTAATTGGGATTGTGCATGTTTAGGTGGTATGGCTTATGGTCCATGCGGTGAAGAATTTAAAGAGGCGTTTGCTTGTTTTGTTTATTCAGAAGCTGAACCAAAAGGTATCGATTGCGTTGAAAAGTTCCAAGCCATGCAAACTTGTTTCAGAAGATACCCTGATTACTATGCTGAGCAATTAAAAGATGAAGATGATGCAACTGCTGAGGAAACAGATAAAACTAAAACAGATGCCTCAGCACCACCAGCACAATCAGCACAACCAGAAAACTCTTCAAGTGAATCTAGTGAAGCTTAATTTCATATACTGACTGAATGACTGTCCATAAATTAGAGCCACAATATCCATTTCTTACCAACGACAGCAGTAATGAAATAAAGCTCAATATCTTAATCGTTGTTATATTAAATATATATTCCTGTAGATATTAAATATAGTATATTTATGCCTAACACATTTCAGACTACTTAACAGTATGCATTTTCAGACATCTCAAAAATTGAAAAATAACATAGTTTCATAAGTTGTGCAGCATATTTAAAAATTCTATAACATTTACAACAGACATTTTATCTCATATAATGATATTTCTGGATAAATTAATTAACTATTAGACAAGACAATAGTTAACATCCACACTCAGTGGTTGCTATTGAAAAATCAAATTCTCTAATGCATTTATTTAAAAACTTAATCTATAAAATATTAGTAGGCAATTCAAGTGACTTATTATGAATTGCTTTTAGATCTGACTCTGAGAGGCTTTCTATAAACTCAAAACACATGTCAAACTCTGCTGGGATATATGTCTCTAAATCAAAATAATCGGCATTCAATTTATCTAGAAACCATGCCGCAAATGCTTTTATATGTTCCCTTTCTTCAAGGTTAGAATATTGACAGAACTCAAATAATAACTTATTCAGTTCGTTTAGAATACATAATAACCATGATGATATATATTCTTTTGGTAATGCATTTTGAAAATTAACTAACAACGAAACAAAGGAAAATGTTCCAACCGTATTATCAAAGAAATTATCATTCCAAGTTTCGAATTCCTTTAATATATCAACATTGAGATTCCATGATTGCTTCAATTTTGGGACAATATATATACTAGTCGCTTTGTACATGTCCTGTCTTGGTATAAGGTTAGCTAATATTGACCTATTGTCTTTAGAAAGGAAACTGTTTGTTTCAGCATTGAAGCTTTCACAATGAGATCTATAATTTTCTAGCAGTAGTTGCTGTAAGTCCTCATTCCAATAACTCTTTGACAACTTTAAAATAGGATATTTTGTATATGAATCATTGAGATCCCAATCTGAAACAATACTGTATAATGATTGATAAATTATGTTGTTCTCAATATAATCTTTAATCTTTATAGATTCAAAGACAGTGGCATATGTGCCTAATAAAAACAGAAATAAATCTACGGTTTTAATATCTGCATCTTTCAAACTTTGCCATAGATTTCTCATCGAAGGAACAATTACATTATATAAACTAGATTGTGAATAATTTAGAGTTTTAGATATGTTTTGGAATATTGAAGGAAATGTCATGATAATGTATTGTAATTCGGTGAATATTAAATTTTTCTCTTCTGTCACTTGCAAAAATATCTCGTTGGGTATTGTCGAATATCTTTCCATTATGAGTCTACTTACAATTTCATCAGTCAACTCATCAGAATCTACTGATTCTAAAATAGTTCGTAGATAATTCTTAAAACTTATTTCATTACGATCGTAATCGTTATTATTACAGAGAATTGCAGGCAATAATTTTAAATCCTGATGATACTCAGATAGTAACGCAGCTATTTTCAAGCTATTTTGTTCATATGAAGAAATGCTAACATTTAAAGATTCAAGTTTTGAGTTAATAGTATCAACTTCAGCATATAAGTTGCTTAAATCTGACAATGAACCCCACAGTTTTGTTTTTTGATTACTTTGTAATTTATTTGTTTCATATTTCTGGACAATTTCAGATGGTAATTTATCTTTATATTTCAAGAATTTCAGGTTAAATTCTTCATTATTAAACTTTAAATTAATATTATTATTTAATTGAAATGTTTTTGAAGCATTGAATTTTACTTGAGAATGAGATACAAATTCATCGGAACTCGATGAATATGTATCTCTTAAGTTTTCTGCCTCTTCAACTTTCCTATTATCGCCTATAAAACTGCCAAGACCAACATGGCCCTGTGGTCTTTGTTCTGCATGAATGGGTTGAGCAATACCTTTTCCATCTCTACCTAGACCTTGTCCTTCAACAAAACCCATCTTAGAAAGTAACCTTGCACCAATCCCATATTTTTTAGTTAATTTATCGTCCTTATGTACTTGTTTACTATCTTCTCTATTCACTTCCCTACCGTCTAGTTCGGAACTCACACTTATTCCATCACTTGCATTATCAGATTCATTCTCGCTATATCCATATGGATCATAATGCCCCAAGTTCTGCATCGTTCAATCAAGTCTGACCACTCAAGGACAACCCTTCTTTAAATAGTAGATTGCTCGAGTCCCTCTCAAAGAAACAATGGTATATCCTCCAGACTATAATCTTCAACTAAAATAGATATAATCTTTTTATAACTTCTTCCAACATTGAATTATTTGTAACTGAATAAACCATCATTAAATTTCTTAAGTGCCTTTAATTATAAAAGATTTTAAAAAATTAGGGTATGGAATATTCATCATTTAGTTTATTAGTAGAAATAATATTTTAATAAGTGAATATAGATGATAATCAGGAGATAGAGTGATAGTATATGGTCGCGAAAGATATTTAAATAGTTTAACCTTGTTACATTTTAAATTATTGAATATAGATTAGTAGATAATTAACCGTTAAATAGTATGAGTTCACAGGATTACCTCAATAATGCCAGGAAGTCTTTAGTAGAAGCACAGGTGGTGTCTCAAGAGACTAATATTAATATCAAAAATATTAAAGATAGACTAACGGAACTCGAAAAATCAATAGGTAAAGGTAAGTTCATCAGGAAGAGTCTTGAAAAGCAAGTACAGTTTTTAAGAAATAACATCTTAAGAGATTTCATAGAGAGAAGATTAATAAATAAGGAATGGTCTCAGGTTATTTTAATAGATATGGTAAGAGATCTTCATCACTGGAATGCACTAATACGAAACCAAGCTGAAGTTTTGGAAAATACAAAAAATGTTTTGAATGATCCCTCTAAAAAGACTTTTGACAATGAATTTCAAACACTTGGATCGTTTATCTCACAAGATAATTTGAATATCTTGGAGGCAAGATTAAATGAAATACCAAACATAGAGTTGCATATAGATACAATTAAACACCAATATCAAATAATGGTGAATAAGATAGACACTGAGTTGATTAAAAAAGATATGCAGGATCTGTTTCTCAAGTTCGAAAAAACTTTTGATCAAGATTCAGATGAAATGCAAAAACTATTATTGAAATATCCAACTGAGCTCAAAGAGTTAGAATGCGACATTGTAAACTATTTAAGTTCACTTACGCATCATTACGAACAATGCCAATTACTTTGTGATATCGACGAATTTTCTCCAGATTTTAAGGAATTATCAGAGATAATCAAAGCTGATAATAATGAGTTGCATATAATTTCCGAGTCGCTGGAAGAAACTGTAAAAAACATAAATGGTAGAATTAACTCTGTTTCTAAACTTTTAGCAAATAAAGAGAAAGAGAGCCTTGAATATAAAAAGCTATTTAAAGATCTTCTGAAGAAATTCAAGACAAACCATGAATATCTATTGATATTTAAGGAAATTGCAGAGATTATAGAAAAGTTTAAAAACACATGCATTCAAGACATGTCCTATATCGAAGATCTCTACCATTTTTACCAAAATTTCGAGTCGAGCTACCAAAATATGTTACAGGAAATTAACAGGAGGAAACAAGTTGCTAAGGAAATGCAAAAAATACTGGACGACTGTGAATCTCAATTAAAGGCATTGAGCCTAAAAGATAAAGTATGCAGGGAACAATTTTTAAATGAAAATGGTAAGTATTTGCCAGAAAACATATTGCCAGCAGAAATGCAAAGTTCCAAACCACTTTATTCACTAGAGTATTCAATTAATAAATATTGAATTTATTTACATGTCTATTAATGAAATTATATCTACAGATACAAGAATAATTTATTTGTGTTTTGCCTTACCTAACTGTAATTTGTTTGTAATGTTTTAAACTGTTCAAAAATCTTTTCATAACTTAATGCTTCAATTTCAAAAGTTTGTCTGTTTCTGATCGAATAGATATTTGATTTTACTTCATTATCTCCTACAGTTATTATGTAAGAATACTTTTTATTAATGGCATCTTTTATTCTTCTCCCTATTGGCTCTGATCTTAAGTCAATATCAACATTGAAATGATATCCATTATTTGGAACTGGAATACTGAAATCATTCTTGGAGCCAATATCCTCACCTTTTAATTTCAAATGCACTTCTTTAGCCATTTTTACTTGTTCTGCGCTCTTTGTATTTACAGGAATTATCATTGCTTGACGAGGATTTAGCCAGAAAGGCCAACTACCTTCGTTAGTTTCAACTAGCATTGCGATAAATCTCTCCAAAGAACCAAATACTGCCCTGTGTATCATAATTGGTCTTTTATAAGTATTGTCTTTATCTTTATAACGAAGCTTGAATCTCTCTGGTAATTGGAAATCTAATTGGATTGTGGCCACTTGATGTGACTTATTTTTATGATCAGTAACTTTAATATCAATTTTTGGTCCATAAAATGCACCATCGCCTTCATTTATTGAATAATCTTTTTTCAAAGATTCCAATGCATTTTTTAACATATCTTCAGCATGATCCCAAGTTTTCAATTCACCGATATATTTTTCAGGTCTTGTTGATACTTCTAACGTATAGGATGGACCTGAATTACGATTTAATGTAAATACCCTTTTATAACATAAGTCGATTAATTTAATACATTTAGCAATTTCTTCCCCAACTTGTTCAGGTGTGCAAAATATATGACCATCATCCTGATGAAATTTTCTAACTCTTGTTAAACCTGATAAAGCACCTGATGCTTCGTTTCTATGTAAAGGAGAATAATCTGATAATCGCATTGGTAATTCCGAATATGATCTGTCTGCATGTTGAAAGATCATACAGTGACCTGGGCAATTCATCGGTTTTAAGCCATATTCTTCCTTTGATTTATCTTGACTTTCTACTCTGAACATATCATCCTTGTAGTTTATCCAATGACCGCTCTGTTCCCATAAGGATTTCTTGTATATTAGAGGAGTTATAACTTCTTTGAACCCAAATTTATATTCTTGTTGTAATTTCATAAATTCTACTAATTTATTAAATATCTTGGTTCCATCAGGAAGGAAAAATATGGACCCTGGTGACACTGGATCGTTCATATACAATTTTTGGTCCTTATTCACTTCATTCAATATATTATCTACTTTCTTTTCTGAGATATTCAATGAATTTTTAGAGTCATTAACAACTGTTGCTTTCGTTGAGTATGAAATGTGCTTAGGAGCATATTTGGATACAACTGTTCGTGCCCTTAGCATGACAACCGATATTAGATATCTGCTGATGTATTTTATTTTGTCGGTAAAATTCTAAAATGATGCATAAACTACCAATTATAAATTGAAATGCTTAAGAGCCCATGAATTATCAATTACTTATAACTGTAACCTTTTTTTTTGCATAAAATTATCTTTATAAATGTGAATATTTCCAAATAAATGCTATATTTTGCACTTTTTCATTATAAGTTGAAAACAGGATCTCAGTATTTTCAAGATTTTAAAACATGTATATTGAAAAGTCAAAAAGGTTTGAGCACTAATTAAAAGATATAGTGAGAAACAGTATTGGGTCTTATATATCACCAACTCTTAGTAAAAATTATGAATCAACTTGTTCGAAAGTAAAGGAGGAAGTCATGAAACTAACATTAGCTTTAAAAATAATATTTTAATTATTTGAAATTATTAACATGATAATACTTATATATAGGTATAAAAAAGCACAATTAGTAATATAAAAGAAATGCTTTGATGATCATGGAGAAGCGTAAAAGCATAGATTAGAATTCCACTCATTGCAACGTGTCCCAATATTAATCATAAATTAGGAATAGAAGGCTAATTGTTTTACATATATTGATGTAACCAACCAGTATATTAACTTTTATATGGCAATTGATTTGCATTAATTAGCTTCTGGGTTAGAGATAATGTAGTCCACTGTCTCGCCGACACTCTTTAGCTCATCGGCAACTTTATCTGGTAGTTGCAGATCAAATTCTTCCTCGATAGCGACCAGTAGCTCCACGGTATCCAAAGAATCCAGACCTAAATCCTTATGGAATAAACTTTTAGGCTCAATTTGTGAATTAGCTAGAGACTTATCAAATTTTCTAATAACATCAACAACTCTCTTTGTTACATCTTCTTTATTTAAAGCGCTTGCAGAATATAGACGAATAAAACTTGGAGCAACATATGTTGGTCTAGTTGTAATGACGACAGATCTAGTGGCTAATGAGGCAGTTGTACGGAATATATTCTTGAACATTGTAATATTAATAGGGTAAAAAACAAAAATGGAACCTTGTGAGTGTCTTTCGTTACCTTTGGGATCTCTAACTTTAACAAACCTAAAACAAAGATATAAGTATACTATACAAATAGTTAAATGAAGTTAATTTAATCTAATATATTGCTTCTCTTAATAGCTTAATGAAACCATTAAGCTTCAATACAATTAATCATATATTGAACCTCTAAAGTTTGTATAATTTTCATCCTTTAATTGTAATTGTAATTATAATTTGATTCTGTGTGGCGGTTTCCAATAAACTTAAAATAATCAAATGTCGTGTGCAGTGATATACACATTCGAGAGAGGTTAATCATCATACAGCGTATACGACGACACACATACATGATTAATGACATTCATGATATACATTTAGTTATATATATTTCGTCATACTATGTTCTATTTAGTTGAATGTTTCGATTTTAATTTGGTCAATTTTTCAATTGGCATATCTTCAATAAGGATATTGTTCTTTAAGATCTCATTTTTGAAGTTCTTTTTGAACTGGGAAACCAATGCTGCGTGACTTTTTTCTAATTCATCGGATGGGATTATCTTCCTTAATAATACCAAGCATCTTCCTAATACCATTGCCAATTCATCAAATAATTTGGTCAAAATAATGAATTCCTCTTCAGTGGGTTTATTAGCCAATTGTGACATTTCAAAAAATTCTTTATATTGGATTATACCTCCATTGATAGGTGCTGAAATGGTACCAGTAACACACCTTGACATTTCCAGGTAAATGATGCTACTAGGACCTTTCTCTGTTATGGTCTTACAACATATATTCTCAAAACTACACAATTCTTGAATTTTTAACTGTAACATTCTGGTGGCATTTTCGATTGGAGATAATTTTTTGATGACAATGGAGACAATTTCAGAATAGTTCATCAACGTAGGAAACGTGGCTGCTGTGACATATTTATCTTCTTCAACCCATAAATCTACCACTGAGGTAGAACCAGGCAATCTTCTCAATGATACAAATGTTTTTAAATCTCTATTCTCGACGTACGTTCTAACTTTGTTAGCTAAATCATAATTTGTCTCGCTGCTATAATATTCATCGGAAATGTTTAGTTGAGGTTCCACAGTTGTCACATACAAGAACTTACCTACAGTTGGTGCATTTTTTAGCTCCATCGCATTGTTTAATGAATTAACTATGGTAGATCCTTGATGGTACCTCAGCAACCTTGCATGCATAGATGATATGTGCTCAAATGGCATACCCTCATAAATAAACATTTTATTTCTCTTTGAAGCTGGAAAACCATAACCCAAGAACATAACACAAAAATATGACGGATCTAATCTATCAAGTGTCTGTAGGTCCTTATAAATTTTTGAAATCTGAAGGTACACAAACGATAATCCATTTAAATTATAGTTAATGTTTTCATAAGCAGTTGCTAAATCCTTGTAAATAGTTAAAGCTTTTTCTAATTTAGAACCTTTCACAAAATATTCTGCTGACTTTATATATAATGATTCTTTTCTTTCGAATGATGATTGTGAAGGTAAAGAGAAAAAGGTTAACTCATCTAAATAATCGGTTGGATTCCAATCATACGTATTAGCAACATGTTCTAAACACAAAGCAGCCTGGACAAAATCTTTCCTTTCGATATATTGATTAAAAAGTTCACTCAATAACTTATAAAACTGTAATGGTCTTTTTGCATCTAATAAATATGATAGGACATCTAATTGAAGCATAGTTCGGCTGTTTGCATATTCTTCAATATCTGGAGTACTTTGAGTGTGGATTAGCAAAAGTAAAAATTGTGAAATTTCATTGTAAAATAGTAGCAAACATTCAATTAATTTACCATCATACTTCCGGATATTCATTATTGAAAAGTTTGCTCTAATAAACTTAACATGATCCAAATTCTCAAAAATAATTGGATTCAACATTGAAAGATTATAGAAGGCTAAAACAATCAAAATCTTAACATCAGATAAGGCTTTTTTTATCTTCCAAGATGTAAGAAGCATTTGCAATATGATTCTAGACCCTATTAACATTGATTCTTCATCTATACGCAATGCTAGTGATAAAATATGACGCAATAAAGAAGGAGAGTCAAAAACTAAATAACGCTGTCTAAAACTTAGTATATTTACTCCATAATTTTTAATATTTTCAGTTTTGTCATCTCTGCTTTCTAAGCTGTCCCAGCATTCTATGAAAATAGTTTTGGATAATTCATTCACATCACCACAGATTTTATGAATAGCTTTTCTAGGAATGATAGCGAGATTTCTATTAAATGATAATCTGTGATTAAATATCTTCAAAGTTAGTTTCAGATACTCGATCCATAGCTTCGAGTTAAAATGCTCAAGTGTATCGTTGTCATCTGTTTCAATCGTTGAAATTAAAAAATCTTTATACATCAATAGCATTAAATTAGAAATTTTCAGAAACATAGCAGTAATACTCAATAATAAATCAGATGGATAAAATGTACCCTTTACAAATCTTTTTACAATATTAATAATAAGCACGAGACTATCTATATTAATAAACGAAGAATAGTATTTTGACCGAAAATGTTTTGATAAAATATGACCATTTATATCTTTCATGATAGTTATTATGGATAAAGAGTTACCGTATAAATTTTCTGTGAGAAATACAAGTTTTGATATTATAGTAGCCAACTCCAACAGTATTTCAACCAATACCACAGAACCCATGGAAGATCCGACAGTATATATATCAGGTGGGGCAGCATCAGGGAATAAGTTTGAAAACAAGCGTTTTGGTCTGAAGTGATGCTCATTTTGACAATATTTCTCCACAACCAAAAATATTCTACAAAATTCAGGCAGTAATCTAAATAAGTTCTTCTGAATTATATCTTTTTTAACGTTTAAAAGTATCTCTAAAATAACACTATTGCATATACGCATTACTAAAATGTTGAACTGCCCATTTAAGGAAGCCTGATAAATGTTTAGAGTAAAATCCATAACTGCTGAGATAAATCGAGCATTATCTAACTTATCATCGTTAGTATCGTACATAATATCTTTTAGTTTTTGTAGTCGTAAAACTTTCAATATAAGTGATAATTTTTCATAAACGTATTGTTGTTCATTTGCATCTGACAAACCGCTAATGTAAGTTTCATAAATCAACTTATCTTCAGACGATAAAAGCATCTGCTCGATAAAATATAGAAGTTCATTTGGGGGAAACCAGTTGTGAATTAACTCAATAACACTATCCATATCTTTTATTATTAAGCACTGTTCCTCTGCTGAAAAATTATCGGAACCAGAAGCAAGCGTCAAAACGTTTTCACAATAAAAACTAATTGATTTTTTAATTAAACCAGTTGGATCTTCAACTTTTCCATTAATGGTGATAAATGTTACCACATATACATATAACTGCAAACACGCAAAACGAAAATGTCTAAACTTCTTATCTTTGTTAGCCAATAGTTCTTCAATAGCTCTGAACAAATATGTTCCGTATTTAGTTTTATCTGGCAAAACATCATTATTATCCACTGAATAAGATAGTGAAAAATCAAAAATTTTTCTTTTAAAGGTTTTATTATCAATAAGGGACTTTAAATGAAGTTCACTACCACTCCCTGTAATGGCCATAATAGCCTCCTTCTTTAAATCATAATCAACATCAATTTCATTAATTTCACAGAAGAGCATTATATATTTAGTAAATATCTCCGTTGTATATTTTTGGATAATTTTAATATCGACACTGTTTAACTTCCTCACTACTCTTTCTAAATATAACACCTTTTCTAATCCCGTTTGTTCATTGGTTATTTGATGATTACATATATTATCATAGTTCAAAAAGTTAGAAACATCGTCCGGTACACAGAATTTATTACCGAAATAAACTTTAGACAATTCAATAATAATTTTGCAATTGTGATTGAAGGAAGGTAAAATAAGCTCCTCAAACCCTTGTGTTAAGCATAATTTGTTATCTTTGAAAATATCAATTTCGCCTGTGCCTGACAAGAACCCATTGAAATAAACATAGACCGAAATCGACTCATTATCCATTAGCTGTTCAATGCCTGTAACTCTTATCTCATCTCCCAATATTTCTCCAGGAATTGCACTAATAAATGACCAATCATTTGTTTTCTCGTCTGTAGAACTTGTGCTAAATAATAAGTTAGCATTCTTACTCACAATTCGTACGGAAATAAGTCTAACATTAGATCTAATGTTGTCATCTGTTAAAATCGACACTCTGCCTATTTTTAACATCACTCTTTCTTCAGGATTTAAGGACGCATCATAACCATATTGAGGAATATTTTTGATTGCAAAATTATTTGAATCAATAATTCTATTTAATTCAAGTTTCCCTCTAAATTCTTTAATACTTATCCAAAGATATATTGCTCTTGGATTTACTACCACCCCTTTGGTAGAACTCTTTACAATATTTTCAATAAGTTCACCCCATCCCCCTGTGGATGAATATTCTCTAGTATTAGATATAGATGAAGCCGGCTCGAAGTAAGAACCAAATAAATTTACTTTAAATTTATAGGCAACGCCAGTATTTAATGCACCTTTTTTGTTTGAAAATACCCTTGTTATATCTGCTACTCCCACCGATATACCTCTCTTTACTGAATCCAAAAAATTGAATTCTGGGGAAGAAGTTGCACCTGTGAAATCGTATGTTGATTTTGTTTTGCTGCTAATTTTAATTGGTATGTCCTCATATAGAACAACAACTAGATAAATGGTTTCATTTTCTGCTTTCTCTTCATCAATGTTACTAAATAGTGCAGTTGATATATTATCCAGTGATAAAATATTATCTGTTTTAATGTTAACAGTGAATGAATCAGTTAAAATAATATCTTTTGTTCTCAGATACATCGATGCTGATACATTACTAAATTTAGGATCCAAACCATTGGCATCATTATTGATATCTAACACTTCTATCAACATACCAACTGGTGTAAATTCAAAAAATTCCTTATTTTTGTTAATATTTAATGAATGAATGGCCTCTAAATTAGTCAATGGAAAATCATTTAAAAACCCAAAAAATATACTACTAGTCATGAAAGTTGAGATATCACTATTGCCCAATGCTAGTAGTTCACCCGTATTCACGTCACGAGCAAATATACCATTGAAACCAGAAGAATCTATCTTATTAGATAAGTTTCTTTTGTCATTGAGCTTTGAATTGCGAAGTTCCTTTTTAATATCTTGTGTTAAATGTTTACATGCTTTTGAATGTATTGATGTTGCATGCCGTATTAAAAATGATTTATTGTCGTTGGTATACAGATTAAACCTTAGTTTAATATGTATCTTTTCTAATTGGCAATATAACTTTGTCAATTGTTCATAGGCATTCATCTCATTATTCGTGTATGAAACCATAATGTAAGATCCGAGTAATGATAAAATCGGTCCAAATTCATCTCTAACAGGTCTTTCATCGAACCTAAAAATGGGAAAGTCAGGAATGCGAGGTTTTTTATCTAGTTTAAGGTATTCAACAAGTATCGTGTTCTCTAACTTATCTGAGTTTTTTAATTGATTCATAAAATTATCTGGCATACTTATCTTACTTTCATTCAACGATTGAACTTTACTGTGATGAATTTTTAAGCTAGGAACATCCCCTGTATAACGAGTAGGATTCAACGTTGCATATTTTGTTGGAAAAATCGTCGTTTTCGTACTTACATCAGGCAATTTTGAACCTAAACTATTAGCTCTAGCCACATAATCTTGAGGTAAGGGATCCCAACATAAATATGCTCTACTCCTATTTTTTATTTTTGTCTGTTCAAAAATGTATAACTCCGAACCAGGGTATAGATCTTGATAATTATTTGAATAATCTTTTAAACTTGATAGTTTTGATAATGGTAAAAACGGCTTTACCATTATGGCATGAATAAAATTATCCATTGGGATCCATGTGTCATCATTGACATTGCTTTGTTTAGCAACCTTATAATTTCCGGGTGCCATTAACAACGGTTTTTGTATGTTCGTAACAATTAAATGTATAATTAATTTCGTGCTGTTTACTTATTCAATTTGAACAAACAAAAATCTTCTGTCAATTTGCCTATATATATATATATTTATCCTTATTGCCTTGGATTATGGTGGAATATGTGTTCTTATTAAGGAATTATTATGAAATTAGTGAATTAGTGAACCATAGACAATTAATTTTTCAAAGTAAATTCAAGTACTCTATTAGTAGGTCTGTTTTATTAGTATTATTGTATCTCACTATCTCGATTGTTTTAACTGTAACAACTATTCATCCTCTTGGGATATATATAAATTATTCTACCAAAGGATCAAAGCTACAATTGCAACCACATTAATTGTATATTGAAATAGTTTAAAACTTTCAAATTAAGTGTACGATTGAGATAATATGAAATATAAAAATACTGTACGCCAAGCAGGCATATTCATTAATGTCTCTGTGATAGGATTCAACGAACACATGAAAAAACAATTTCGTAAAATAACTACCAGCTAAGTAGTAACGGCGCGTAAGATCTTAGGACCGCATTGAGAAATTGAAAGGCAGACGGGAGGATCCTTAAGCAAAGGATACCAAAAAAATAACCGCCGATTAAGTTATGAATCGAATGACGATGCATAGAACGGATTTGAGATCTATAAACGTTGAAGACTATAAAGAAGAAAGTCTCTTTAACCATGTGAATATTGCCTATTTTGTAAGCGGCTGCTTACATTGTAATAAACTGAAGAGTCGATAGAAACTAAACAGATCGACTTTTATTAGACAGTATTCTATAGTGTGACACAAACGTTACAGTTCGCAACATCGTATTATTAGTCTAATACCAAAATAAAATGCCATCGTATAGTATATAATTGCCATTGGATAAATGTTATCACTTTCGATGCCGGCTGTCTAGATAATCGGATTGATCGTCACCGCCAATTATTAATAATACTGTTGATTTTGTGAAATAATAAAACCATAATTGTTCCTGCTGATATCTTCCAACTATTGTTATTTAAATTTACCACAGATTCAAAGTAAATGACAGAAATATCTCATATTTGGTGAATCTTATATAACTTATATCAAATTTTGGTGGGGTTCCTTAAAGTCAAAAAACTTTAGTTGCCCGGACATGTGCGGTTAAGGTCGGTGGCAAAACATATTTAACTAGTTATATAATATAAATTATTGAAGCCATTTAAAGATATTCTACTATTTAGCAATGGTGACTATTGTTAAATGTTTGAGTAATTTTTATTTGAAGGGTAGTGGAGCAATTAGACGAACTGTTGAAGACAGTGTGTTTGAAGTTTAAAAAAATTGAATAAGATATGTCGACTGTAAAATCAATACCTAAAAAAATTAAGTTCAGAGCAGGGATTGCTAAATTCGACGAAGTTACAAAAGAATGTATTCCATTGGCAGTGCAAGGTGAGATCCATCTAGACGCTAGTGAAGAAGAGTCTGAATTAGGATTTTATGATTTTGAATGGAAGCCAACAGAAGACGTAAACAATCCAAATAACACCCCGATCAATTTAATTTTAATACCGGGAGAAACAGTATTTGTGCCAATTAAATCATGCACTACAGGTAGAGTATTTGCAATTATTTTCTCATCGAATGAGAAATATTTCTTCTGGTTACAGGAAAAAAACCCATCTAATTTAAGAGTAAATGAATTGAGTTCAAATGATAAAGAAATATATCAAAGAATTACTGCAATTCTAACAGCATTTGAAGATGATGAAGATAACGAAGAAGGCAAGGCGCTGCTTAACGAGAAGGAGAAAGACGTCGAGATGGAATAAAACTTATCAAGAAGTGCTTATTTGCATAAGGTCTAGGAACTTCTTAAGACACTTTTTTTTAGATTATTACAGTTAATAAGCTAAAGAAAAACATAACATTCAAATAAAATTACATAAAGAAACGGATTGAATATATGTTTTATCAATGTATCGACCTCCATTTAATAGAAGAATTAATATTAATATCAATCCAGTTCTTGTTTTAACTAAATTTTAACATGGCATATATATGTGTATCATATTATCTACTATACTCATAATAAAATTAATACAATCGTTAATGATAATATAAATCAAACTACCTTTATATATTTATATGTATTCGATCTCTTGAAAACAGTGCAATTTATATATACCTCTTTATTTACATTAGTAATGCTATCCCTCTATTGCTTTTATTATAACATCGTCTACTATTTGAAAAATTTTAAACGCCCATCATATGTTAAGTAAGTTCAAATGCTCATCGCTAAATTTTTTGATATAAATCTTTTAGACACTATATTTAATGTAAAAAAAAATCAATTCAACAGCATGCAAAAGATTACATATTTTGAGGTAGCTAATAAACATCTACAAATCGCCAACAATGTCAGACTCTGGTATAGAATCCAATGATTTTGTTCCTCCTGTTTTGTCTACTGATCAAGATGAAAATACCTTCAGTTTCCAAAAATATTCTACTACAGAGAAAGAAAGAGAGTTTTATCTAGGTAAATATACGGAGGATGAGCTTAAAGAAAAGATATTTGACTACTACAACCTTAAGGGTTTAATTCAATATTTTAAAAATCATCCAGAATACTATAAGGTGACATTACAGTTTCCAGATTCTTTAATTCACGATTCAACTATAGTTGTAGGAATATTACAAGAAGTCTTAAACAATGAAGTTCCAATTTTAGGTCTTGAAAAGGATATGAATGAAAATAGTACGACACCAGATATGAGTACAAGAAAATTTTGGGTATTAGCTGATACCGCGTACAGTGCTTGTTGTGTTGATGAAGTTGCATCGGAACATGTACAGTCACAAATAGTCGTTCACTTCGGAGATGCATGTTTGAATGCAATTCAAAAATTACCAGTTGTTTACTCGTTTGGTAACTCCTATTTGGATACTTCAAAGGTCATTGAAAAATTTAAAGATCAATTTGATGATCATGATGCTAAGATTTGTTTGATGGCAGACTTCCCTAACTCTCATAATATTACCTCGATTTACAAAGCCCTATTAGAAGAAAATTACAAAAACCTATACTTATCAAGTATCAATCCAGAGCTTGCTAATGACAAAGTTACAATTTTAGGAAATTCTGAATTAGAGCCATCTTTAAAAATGGTACATACGTTTGGCAATAGAGCATTATACACAATAGATACCAACTTTAAAAATTTCAATGATGATCAACTTCGAGAGGAATTTCAATTATTTCACATATCTAAACCAATGGATCCCCATTTATTATATTTAACTACAATGTTTCAATCTGTATCAATTTATGATATTAAAGACGATACAATAATGAATGGACCATTTCCTTCTCTAATGAAACGTTATAAATATATGCATGTAGCAAGGACAGCAGGTTGTATCGGTATATTGGTTAACACTCTTTCGTTAAGAAATACAAAAGAAACAATAAGCAGATTATCCAAGTTAATTAAGGATAATGGGAAAAAGCATTATTTATTCGTAGTTGGCAAACCTAATGTAGCAAAATTAGCAAATTTTGAAGCAGTGGATATTTGGTGTGTGTTAGGTTGCGGTCAAAGTGGTATTATACTTGATCAGTATAATGAATTCTATAAGCCAATTATCACTCCATATGAATTAACAATGGCTCTAAACGATAAAGTGACCTGGACAGGGAAATGGTTAGTTGATTTTAAGCAAGTCCTAAATGAGATAGAAAAAGGAGAAGAAGAAAAAGAAGAAGATAACATTAATGGTGTGAGCTATAACAATGAAGTAAATGAAGATAGCTTGGTTCCAGAGTTTGATGCGGTTACAGGTAGATATATCAGTACTTCTAGACCCTTGAGAAACATAACACATTTATCAATTGACAATCCTAATGATAACTCCAGTTCATCTACTAGTTTGATCAAAAATGTCTCAGGAGGTGTGCTTATCAAAGGTACAGTCTCCACTTCTGCAGAAGCTTTGCAAAACCGTGAATGGTCTGGTCTAGGTAGTGACTTTGCACAACAAGACGGCTACGAAGAAGAAGGTGCTACATTAGAGCAAGGTATAGGCGGTGTCGCCCGTGGTTATGGATTTGACAGGAATCGTAACTAATATTCATAATAATATGTAAATGAAATGTAAATGAAATGCATTTTTAACTCATTGTTATACTCCAAGTAGAAAATTATTGTTTATAATTAAAAGTTACCAAGCATTGAAATTAAGCGAGTATAAAATTTAACGGCTATTAACATGCAAGAAACATGCATGGATTTATAGTACTACTCATAGTATCTAATTAATAATAATAACATTATAGTTACGAAGATCATACATCTAGACGTTTCTTAATCACAATTAAACACTAATCATGTACAATATTATGTCAATCACCTATATAGTTTTCCCTAAATTTCAAAATGTACATCAAAATTCTTAGATGAAAAAAAATATTCAAAATTCAATATGTACTTTATGAAAAATAGTCAGAATATTTCAGGTAAGTAATGATTTTTGTTATTATGTTGTGTATAAAACAATTAATTTATATAAATTATACACTATTAGGTTCTTAAACAGAATTTAAAAAGAATTCATTATAGTAGTAGTATACTCATTTATCAATATGGGTGCCACTTCTTCAAAACTAATAGAAAATTTATTAGAAGATACCAACTTTGATAGGGATGAAATCGAAAGGCTAAGAAAGAGATTTATGAAACTAGATAGTGACAGTTCTGGCTCAATCGATAAGAGTGAGTTTATGAGTATTCCTGGTGTGTCATCGAACCCATTAGCAGCCAGAATTATGGAAGTATTTGATTCGGACAACAGCGGTGATATTGATTTCCAAGAATTTATCACAGGTTTATCTATATTTAGTGGACGTGGTAGTAAAGATGAAAAGCTTAGATTTGCATTTAAAATATATGACATAGATAAGGATGGATATATATCTAATGGTGAGTTATTTATAGTGCTAAAAATAATGGTTGGTAATAATTTAGATGATGAACAATTGCAACAAGTTGTCGATAGAACTATTATGGAAAATGATCTTGATGGTGATAACCATTTAAGTTTTGAAGAATTTAAAAGTGCAATTGAAACCACTGAAGTTGCCAAAAGTTTAACGTTATCTTACGGTGTATAGTCAGAGTATATATAAATAGACGTTGAGAAATACGGATAATCAGACCAGCACTCATTTATAAAGGATATATAATGGAATGAATCTACAGCAAAAATTATAATAACGCCAAATTAGATTAACAGATGTGTTCATCTTTTTGCAAGCTATAGAGCTTTGATCAAGTATCATAGATTCGAATTAACCTTCCGTTTACTTGCAGTGAACTCAAAGAATGGCCTGTCTATCAATTAATAATGGCGGTTCCAACACTTAGAAGTGAACCTAGCACTTATTAATGTAGAAACTTCCATACCACACAGCAAAATGATGTAATATATCACATCAAAAACATTCTGTAATCTGACGTCGGATATAGTAATGGTGTTCCTCTGATGGGAAGTGCACTTAGATAAAAATTTTTATACCCTGTTATTATAAATTATGCTTATTTCTCTTAAACTCTGTATTTCATCTCTTAATTGTATCTTAATATTTTATCCAAACTCCCATATCATGTCGCTACTCATCCATTTATTGCGGGGAAACAAGCGTAGAACCAGCAACAGATGCAATAGTATTGACGTCGACTGGGTAGTTAAGTTATTCGCTAGTATCCATAGTAGGTAAAGATTATAATATTTACTCCGATTGGTTTTCTAATAACATTAACTACAAATAGCAAATACTATTACAATACTATTATATACTATTGCATTTCAGACGTAAGTAACGTGACATTCTGCCCGTTTTATATGTCACTTTATTTGAATTCCTTTATTAAGCGACATGCCAATTGAAGGGATTAAACGACTAGTAGATTGTCCTAGTCAAACGATAGATAGATTGAATTAACTAAACGGTCGTATATTAATCTTGAACTTCATTTAACTCTACTACTTGCAATTTGTCCTTACAACTGTTGGATCATAGATACCACAACTTCTGTTATAAATCTAAGGTTCCTGACAACTCCAACATGCTCAATAGTTGAATTCATTGCTTTAATATATTAATAGTTGTTAGAATATATACTATATAATCAGATTAATCTCTCTGGTCTCTTGAACCTGGATCACTGAATTGTTAACTATTGATTACCGGCGTTTATATATATGTTGGAAATGAGACTGGTCGTATAAGTGACTATACGATACCAGATATTACCTCTTTAGGAGATTATTGTTGCCAACCTGAAACAATAGTGCCTGCAAGAATGTAATAGCAGAATTCCTAATGCATAAATAGTACTGTAGAACCATCAACCTGCCGTACGTGTTCAACTCGACGACGTCGTCTCGAGTGAACAGAACGGTAGATTGAAATATGATGTATATATAAACTCCGGTAATCAATAGCTAATAATTCATTGATCCAGGTCCAAGAGACAAGAGAGATTAATTTAGATGTAAAGTATATAATCTAACAACATTTTAATATATTAAAGCAATGAACACAACTATTGAGCAATATACATACTATTTCAATCTATCCTTCTGTCCAACGACACGACGTCGTCGAATTGAACATGTATGGCAGGTTGGCTATTTTACAGTACTATTTATTCATTAGAAATTCTGCTATTACATTCTTGCAGGCACTAATGTTTCAGGTTGGCAACAATAATCTCCTAAAGAGGTAATATCTGGTATCGTATAGTCACTTATACGACCAGTCTCATTTCCAACACTAACATGTTTTGAGTTATCTTTCTTGAAGCTACTGAGCAACTTAGATCGTTAGTCATACCTCCTTATAAAAGGTCGCAAATTGTATGGTTTCGTGGTCTAGTCGGTTATGGCATCTGCTTAACACGCAGAACGTCCCCAGTTCGATCCTGGGCGAAATCATAGATTATTTTTTTTTCGGTCCCGTTGAACCATATCCTTCAGTCTTTTCGGAGTTACGCCATTAATCCCATGAATCATGTTGATCATTCATTTATGGACTGTATGTGCTGCGATGTCTTTTTTAGCTATTTAGAATATTGGGGTTTGAAGGTGCTTAAGACGCTTATCTCCTCTCTCCTCGTATTAAAAATGATGTATATGGGCGGTTAAAATACGATTAATAAGAGGAAGTGGGGTTTTCAGAAACTGTATTTAATGGCATGATTTTTAATCGTTTATAACAGAATGTAACTTGCTCCCGAAATATAAGTTTATTACTAGGATGAATTGAAACACAAAGATCAATTTTATTATAATAGTTACTTATACACATCTACATAATAGTAACAATAACTATAAGAAGAAGAATACAAAAAAAGAATGATCAGTTCCAATTTTTTGGATATTTACAAGAGGAATAGAGTCGCTATTCTGAGAGCTTCAACTGTGGTGCTTTTATACTCGACTTTTAAAAATAGTATGGCCAACGACAATTATAAGAGAACAAGAAGTGATAAACGTGAACGGAAGAGACGAAAATCTAATATTGAAGATCAGAATCCTCAAGAAATACAATTAATAGATATCGAAGATGAAGAGAACAATGAGGTGAGAAATAGTACATCAAATGAAGAAAATCAACGTCTGTCTAATAATTTTCTATTTAGGCTGATACTAAAGGATAAGAAATGCCTCCTTTTATTTTTAGTTCAGTCAGTATTACTGGTTTTAAGAACTGTTTTGACTCTGCATGTTGCAACTTTGGATGGTAAATTAGTATCTGCTTTAGTGAAGGCGAGATACCTGGATTTTTTAAAGATATTATTGGGGCAATGGATGACTTTGGGTATTCCAGCAAGTTTTATCAATGCTTCAATTCAATATGTCACTAAATTATGCGCAATAACAATCAATAAACAATTATCTAATCATTTACTGGATAAATATTTAAAAAATTACAAAGTATTCTATTCAGTGGTCACAAACTCGAATGGACCCCCAGAACCATTGAATAATAGTGAAGTGTCTGATAATCACAATGTAGATAACGATAACGATCATAAGGAGGGAGTTAAAAAGGTAAGTCTCAAAACACCTGAAATTCAAGATCATTTGACTCGTGATATCTACCAATTTTCAACTAACTCATCAATGCTTCTAAATCAACTTTTAAAGCCAACTTTAGATTTATTACTTTGTTCATTCAAATTATTAACCGGTAATACTACCATGATGGGTGAGAGCACACTAGTATTGGGGTTAATTGTAAATTTTTCAAATTCATTCTTAAGATTAATACAACCTAATTTTACACAATTAACTATGTTAAGATCGTCATTAGAAAGTTGGTTTAGAACTCTTCACTCGAATATACGCTCCAATAATGAAGAAATCGCTATTTTAAGAGGCCAGGATAAAGAATTAACTAACCTAGATTATTCTTTTTACCAATTGGTTCTATTTTTAAATAGAGAAATTAAAGAAAGAGCTTTATATGATTTTGCAACTACATTTGTAATTAAATATACGTGGGGCGTAGCAGGTTTGATTTTATGCTCAATACCTATATTTTTTGGAGAAAAAGATTCTAAAGGTAAAATGATGAACAGAGATGTTATTGCAGAATTTATAACAAATAGACGTCTACTATTAACAGCATCTGGTTCTGTTGGAAGATTTGTTGAGTTGAAACGTAACGTACAGCAGCTTAGAGGCATTTGGATGAGATTGAATAGTTTCAATAACTCATTGGAATACAACACAGCAATTGACTCTAAAATAGATAATGCACTTGAAGATCAGTTAATTTCATATGACAATAGTAAAATAGAATTCATTAACGTTCCTCTAATCACACCAGCTGGCCAAGTTTTAGTCCCAGAATTAAATTTCAGGTTAGAGCACGGAAACCATTTATTGATTATTGGTCCAAATGGATGTGGTAAATCGTCATTATTCCGTATTTTAGGTGGTTTATGGCCAGTAAGACAAACACTTGTTGAAGGACATGAAACAAAATTAATCATGCCATCTAGAAACTCCGAAAACGAATGCACTGTCTACTATTTACCACAAAGGCCATATATGGGCAATAGATCCACTTTTAGAGAACAGATAATCTATCCAGATTCTATTGAACAATTTGAAAAGAGATTTCAAGGTAATTACATGAAAGGTGATGAGTTTTTAATGGAAATATTAAAGATTTTAGATCTTGATGACTTGATCAGTGAGAATATGTCACTTGTGTTAGCAAAACGATCTAAGATTGACTTTGTTAATGAAACAAACAATACGGTTGAGATTAAAGATAGTTTTGATTTAATAAGAAATTGGTCGGATGAGTTATCAATAGGTATACAACAGCGTTTAGCAATGGCCAGAATGTATTATCATAAACCTAAATTTGCAGTTTTAGATGAATGTACATCTGCAGTATCCCCACTTATGGAGCAGCGCATGTACGAAAATGCTCAAAGGTTTAATATTTCGCTGATCTCTGTCTGTCATAGAACAAGTTTATGGCATTTCCATAACTATTTGTTGAAATTCGATGGACTAGGTGGATATAAATTTGGAGAATTCAACCCAGTTGAGAGACTATCGAATGAAGAGAAACTCACTGAATTAAATGTAATTTTAAACCAACAGACTCCAATATGGGAAAAAAGATTACAAGAACTAACAGAAGCTAGAAAATCTAACATTATCAGGAAATCACAAACTGACTTAAAGGCAATGGAAGATTTACAAAAAGATTTCAATTATAGACCAAGAAGTCCTGTCAAACTCCTGATGATGAATGAAAAGGCCAGAAACTCTTCTACATCATTGCCTTCTAGTGGTCGTACAGCATTAAAAAATAATATATCGAGTAAAAAGAATTCAAAATTGAGGAAAGAATCTTTAAAATCAACAGAAAAGCAGAAAAAGTAAGAAGAAAAGTAATAATATCTATAAACATATACGTACATAACATAATCTTAATAATAAAAATAAAAATTAATGCAATTTGTCATGACAATGATTTAAGGTTCTTTGAATCAAAGTCATTATTTTTTAATCACCATCCTTCCTTCTCGAGTTTCATTAAAATCGTATGAGGAGAAGCAGCGCGATCGTCATTTTGAAAGCTTTAAAATGCAATATATGAACTTACATAAAACTATTCCTTTGGTATATTAATGACATATCATTTATATTGTTTGGAGTCTTCAATTGCTTGATATGTTGAATAATAAATCAATTAATTAATTATAGAAAACTGATGGAATGTTGGCATTATGTGGAAGTAACAAAATCTGGTCAACCGATTTTAAGAGAAAATGAAAAGGATATTTTAATTGAAGATAAAATTGGGTTATATCATGGTAAAAATAGAATCAAAAATCGTCAATCTGGTAGATTATTTTTGACTACCCAAAGACTTATATATGTAGATGACGTGAATCCTGTTAAATACTCAGTTTGTTTAGAGTTAGATGATATAGATCATCTGGAATATTCATCAAGGTTTTTGAAACGATCTGCAAAAGTAATTTTGTTTTTACTTGATATGGGCAATTTAAAAAGTGGTGGCCAGTCAACGAGCAAAGCGGAAGGACCAATTAATGAAGTTTCCACTTGGGTTTGCCCTATATGTATGTTCACCAATGAAACAGAAGGGGTATTAACAGAAAATACTTTCCCATCGCCAATATGTGAAAATTGTGGGGTTCCTTTAGTTTATGAGATGACAATGAACACAATTAATATAATTGATAATAAACTGGGTAATTCTGATTCTAACTTAGAAGGCTCGGGAGAGAAGAATCTCAATGCATGTCCTGCTTGTACTTTCATTAACCATGCATTGATAAAGAACTGTGAAATTTGTGGTGCAAGGTTACCGAATGCTAAAATAAGGAGTCACAATGTCAATCATGAAGATTCTAGAGTTTTAATCGAATTAGATTGTAAACTTCTCAGAGACAAAAGTAACAAAAATTCAAATCTAGAGGCAGATTTTGTACAATTTAGTTTTAGGAAGGGAGATGGCTTGTTATTTTCTCAAGCATTGGAAAAATCACTAGAAGACATCAAGAATCTAAGACAAAAAAATTCATTTAATGAGGGTATTGTGTCGATCAATGGTATTTCTATTGGAATTAAGGAAACCGTTGAATTACCTTACCTCGAAAAGAGATTAAATAAATTTGGTATCACGAGTTTAGAAAATAGCAGAGAGACTCAATTAGCTAATAACGATATTCTTTTGAGTAATGCATTAACAGATTTAAATCAATTAATGTCACTTGCTAATGATATTGAAAAAGTATTTAAAACTCATATGAAAAATGAAACCGACAACTTACAAAACAAACCTTCATTTCTTATTGACAGGGAAAAGTTTTATAATAAATCCATGTTCTTGAATGAAATTGCTCGTGAAATTTTTCAATTCGTGATTACAGAATTCAAATCTGAAAAGAACGATGATATAATAATGGTGACCTTAGTTGATCTTTATGCTTTATATAACAAGACAATGAGAATCGGTATGGGATATATATCTCCAAGCGAAATGAGGGAAGCATGTGGAAGATTTGAAGTATTAGGGTTAACTTCTTTAAAATTGAAAAAGCTTAATGGCCGTGTTTTGTGTCTTTCTTCTGAAAACTCATTTGATTACATCAATAATCAAATCATTAAATTACTGGAAGATGAGCCTGGTTGTGATATTTTACAAATTACTCAAACCATGAACAAGCATTCAACAGGTACTTCTTGGACAATAGGTATCATAACCGAGGTGTTAGAAAATTGCATAAATAAAGGTGAAATTGTCATTGATGAACAATTAAGTGGATTGACGTACTACAAAAATGATATTTGGATATGAATCTTCTAAATGATAGTACGTAACTAAACTCATACTATAAATTATTACTATTTTATTTTAATATAATTCAAAAATACATATATTAATTAAAATGAATTGATTTCCTGCATTATATAATCAATCTCATCGCTAAATGTAGAATCTTTATTTTCCATTCCAATTTTAGGCAAATGAGCTAATAATTTTTCCCTATTATTTGCCAAAATTTGTAATATGGTTAACGGTTTCTCTGGATTAGCTACTATGATTTTAAAAATATTAAAGGCTTCAAATTGTAGGCTTTTTGATTTATTCCCCAAAAGAGTCATTATTAGTCTAAGGTTTTCTGGATTGTTTATATATACCATCATCAACTTATTGTTAGCTCTTAATATCAGTAAAGAACCTAGTAATTTAGTAATTTGCCTTTTACATACGTAACTGCCATTGACTAATAAATTATTAACATTTCTGATAAAACGTGTAGCGTTATTGTTTACACCAGTCAATTCATGGCAGGTCGAAGTTTTATTACCTTTAAGGAAAAACTCAGATACAACTTCAGAATGTATACTAAAAACTGTGGTAATAATGTGTAATGCCTCTGTACTTATTTCAAAATCAGGAAGGTTACAATATTCAAAAATTCTCCAAATGAATTCATCATTTAATAGCAGTTCGCACATTCTTTCATATTTACTTGATTCAATAATCATATTAGTAAGAGTTAAAAAAATATCTCTTGATGAATTTCCAACAATTACCAGCTCTGTACTTCTTAGCATTGTCGAAATCATTACTGGATTTATAAAAAAATGTTGAGTTTGACTGCTATTTGTCTCGTTAAAATATCTCAATGACAAGGAATATAAAAATATTATATCTTTTCTTGTTTCGAATTCTAAGTCTGGTAAATGTCTTATTAATTTTAAGAATAAATCACAATTTATAATCTCATTATAAAATTTTGTTTCTATTTCATCAGAAATTTTAGGCTCAACTTCATGCAACATTATTGATTTCATTATTATTAAGTATTTTTTAATCTCTTGGTTAACAAATTTCTTTGTCTCTATTGAATCAGAAACTAAAAGATTATGTAACTGTTCTGTAATATATTTGGCATATTCAGTTGGCTCTTTAGGATGTTTTTTCCACCAAAAGGTCATATCAAACTCTTGGTTACGGTATCTCTTAAACATCTCTCAACGTTGACCAGATATTTTTGATACTTTAAGATTATCACTTTACCATAAATTTATATACCACAATTATAAGAGACTTAATTATACGTATATAGTTATGAAGTTATTCTGCGATTGAATATTATGTAACTTCTTAGATTTGATTTTGAGTTTCACTTATTTTGTGACACCGACTTAAGTTCACCGATTATGATGATAGACAGTATCTCGGCATCATAAAATTTGATTATAGTGAAAAAAAGCTTGACATGTTGAATACAACTAAAGTCATATCTTATTAGCATTTTGCATATAAAAATATCAAATACTTGAATTATATAAGAAATGTAGTATAATACTTAACAATGTTTGTAGTTAGGAAAAAAAATTTTCTGACCTCACTACAACATAAATTTAAATGCAAACTTACACGAAAAAAGATATTATTCTTATAATACAAAATGATATATGCATTTTAAATATTTACCCATTCATTAAGTCATCTGTAAAAAACTTGTATGCATTAGTTAATCATTGATTATACCAATAGGGCTTATATCAAATATTATTTGTACAATTGCTTATTAACTAAGTAACTGTCAGAAACAGGAATAACTTAACATATTTGGTATTTGCAACATGTCCTACTTAACGGTAACCTCTCGCTAGTAATTCCTTCTCTAAATTGTACCAGAAGAAACGCACAACTTCAACATCCTTAAATCTTTTATTTCTATCTATTTCAACTTTTTGTACATTCCACTTTTGAACATTAGGAGGAACCGTATCACCAGTGAAGTGGAAATAGTAACCTTTAGTGTGTTGGAATAAATCTTGAGGTTTGCTCCATTGATAATTGTTAAATTGCCATTCATGGCCAGTAGTAAATACTGCCACAACTCTTTCCCAGTACTCTGGTTTCGTAAACATTCTTGTGTTGTTTACAATTAAAAATCTTATTGGTCTACTTAATCCATCTAGTTTCTTTTCGACTGTCACTAGGTCCTGTTGTAAATTTACAGAAAGATCTCTTGGACTAACATATTTAGAATCTTCTAAAAATTGTTTAATATTTGTCAATGTAAAAATGGAAGAAGTTGCTGAAGGAATTAAAATAATTGGATCCTTTTGTAGAACAACTTTTTTCTCACGATTTTTAGATATGCCAGTAGATGAAGACTTTCCTTTACTGGAGCGGAGTGATGATTTTATGGACTGGACAATTTTTAATTCTGCATCTTTAATTAAATAACCAAAATCAATAGGCTTAGAACCACGAAGTTCAGTATTATGATTTAGTAATTCTCTTGTATTTTCTAATGTTTTAGCCAAAACGGCATCAGATGATTTCAGTAATTCGATATTATTAGTAACATTTAAAGTTTCAGCATTAACTGAGCCTTTGGATGGTATTATGTTATTGGATGTAACTGAGGTTGAGCTGTAAGTTTCAGATTGTAAATTTTCATTTTCTGTTTGACTTTTGGAAGTATTATTTGTATTATCATCTTGAGTAGCTTCTGTAGAACCTGTGTTCACATAAGATGATTTTTCTAACTGCCCTGATAACCAATTAATTAAATCAGTTCTATGCAAGAACGAAACATTAGTTAATTGTTTAGCTTGACAATCAGATAGATATTCAGCAGCGGTAGAATCTTTATTTAACCAACAATGCACAATTAATCTCAATGGAAGAATATTTCCATCCACTGAAAACTCTGTCAAAGTATCTAGTTTAAAAGCTTTATTTTCGTTATCATCAAATTTGATTATGTCAGCTATAGCAATATCATTTGTTTCATTGTTGTCTTTATCAAATAATTTGAAAGTTTTCTGATTTATAAAAAGGTCCCTAATCTGGTTTAAAATTGACATTAGTCTGTAAACTTTTTTTGACTTTCCTTATAGTTAAAGTAAAACTCTATTTGCCTACAGTAATGGGATGCGTAAAATATTAACTTATTATGTTGTTAGGATAGTAACTCAATTTATATTGAAGTTTTTAAGTTCTGAGTTTTATAATAAATGAAAACTGTTTATATTTTCCAATTTATTACTTTTCCAAATTTTTAAAATTTCTGAAATTTTATGATTCGGGTAACGGTAAGTATCGATATTTCATAAATCAAAATCTTCAAATCTCATCGATTAAACACTATTATTTGTACTTATAATAATATATTTATATAAACAGTTAGGTGACATTCTTTATTCAATGGTTAGTTAGGAGTAATTTATTTACCAGTAACAACAATCAGATACTTCTTATTTAAAAACATCAAGCTAATTGAAGAGATATAAGACTTTTTTTAGTAAAACCATAAGAAAATTAATATGGCTAAGAAAGGTAAAAGCAGCTCAAAGGTCTCTACGCCAGTTATAGAGAAAGTTGATACTAAAAAGTCAGGTAAAAAGGGTAAGAAGGGAAAGAGTGAGGAACCAGCTGAATATATAGACCCTAAAGAGGCTAACAGAGCAAAACAGCAACAAAATAGAGCTAAAGTTACCTCTACAGCTAGTTGGACTGGTAAATTACCACATACAATTTTACATGAAAATTGTCAAAAAAGAAAATGGAATAAGGTCGAATATGATATGAAGAGAATTGGAGACAAAGGTTTAGTTGCAACTGCAGTGATCTCGTATACAGATCCAAAAACAAAAGAAGTTATCACAATTAAAATGCATGATCCAACTTACGACAAAACAACAGGAAAAGGTCTGTCTTTACCTCAAGAGACACCAATGGAGGCTCGACATATTGCAGCCACTATTGCTCTATATCGTATTGCATATAACACTAATATGCAAATGATGTTACCTCCTAATCACAAAAATCTTTGGTATGATCTAAGCGACTATAGAAAAGACCTATTAGAGAGTAACCCAAAAAAGGCAGCTACCTTATTTGATGTGGATCCATTTAAATCAACTTTGGAAGAAAGAAAGAAAAAAGAACAACAAGAGAAGGAAAGGGATGCTAGATTTCAACAATCTCAAAAGGAAAATAAACGAACGATTGTAATATCAATTAATTCATCATCTGAAGATAGAGAAAAAAATAATAACAAATCCAGTTCCAAGAGTAAAAATTTCAAAAGTTTGAATCAGGATAAAATTAATTCGATAAAAAATAGCAATCTTGTATCGTTTCCAAGAAAAGTTTGGGATAACGCCACATTTATTGATTTAAGCGAGACTACGAGACAACTGATAGAGGTATCATTAAAACACTATATTAATTGGAATTACCAACTATATAATGATAAGTATAGTACTCCTCAATCAAAGGAAGCTCGTAAGGCTTTAGAAAATAAATTGCTTTCATTAAATTTTAGAAAACCACATGTAACAGAAGCGATGCAATACCAAGATCCATTATCTTTTTTGTTATTTAATTTGCCAGAGGATGACCTACCACCATTTTTTCATAAGCGTAAAGAAGATTCAGATAATGTTATTGAGATTGCAAAGCTACCATTGGCGACTAGAAACATAATCGATAGATTAGGAGAGAGCGGCTTATCCAAGGACGTCATATTACTTTGCTTGGAACAATGCAATTTTAATGAAGCAGAAGCTGCAGGAATGCTTACATTAAATAGTTTACCTTCATTAAAAATTGATAAATCTCAATACGTGAGTGAAGAAGGCTCTCGGAATATGTGGGATGAAGAATTAGAAAGTTTGAAAAGTATTTACGGTGACTCGATAGAAATAAATAATAAGGAAGATAGTCTTACAATGGTTTTACTTGAGAAATTCCATTTAAAGGTAAAGTTTTATAAAACTAAATATTATCCTTCAACTTTACCGGGAATAATAGTTTCAACACTTGAAAAATCAGTTACTTTACCAAACTACATAAAACAACAAATTATATTAAAACTTTTGCATTACATTCAAACTATGGAATTACTTAATGACATGATGTTGTATAACATCTATGAATGGTTAGTTGATAATGTTCCAAAAATTATTGAAAACCCTGGCTCGTTATTATCGGATGGTGATCTTGAAAAGTCATTATTAAACAATAGTAAGGAAATTAAAAGTTCAACTTCGAATAAAATAAAGAAGAAGAATCGTTCCCAACAAAATTTATTGACAGATAGTGATATTGCAAATTTAAAACTTGAATATCAGTTAAGAATGAAATCTACAGATTATCAGTTAATGAAAAACAATAGAATGAATCTTCCAGCCTGGAAAGAGCAACAAGTAATCACTGATTTATGTTTTCAAAATGATGTTATATTGATTACAGGTGAAACTGGTTCAGGTAAATCTACACAAGTCGTTCAATTCATTTTAGATCATTTAGTTCAAAAAGGGAGATTTCAAACAAAAATTATATGCACTCAGCCTAGAAGAATTTCTGCAATCGGTTTAGCAGAACGTGTATCAGAAGAAAGATGTACCTCCTGTGGTGATGAAGTTGGGTATGTTATTAGAGGTATTAATAAAACCAATGACAAAACTCGTATAAAATTTATGACAACCGGTGTTTTGGTTAGAATTTTACAAACAGATATCAACTACTTAAGAGACTCCATTATTGTCATTGATGAAGTACATGAAAGGTCAATCGATACAGATTTGGTGGTGATTCTTTTGAAGAATTTGTTGGAAAAGGTTAAAGGATTAAAGATTATTCTAATGAGTGCAACTGTTAATGTTGATGTATTCAAAACGTACTTTAAAAACTTAGGTCAATGCCATATTGAAGGTCGTACATATCCTATAAAGGATTACTTTTTAGAAGATATTTTAACATCAACGAATTTTACAATTGAAAAAGCTAAAGGGAAATATGAATATGATGATGATGTTAATGAGGCACCTCAGAATATAGCACCATCAGCCGAATCAAACTTTTTTAAAAGCGGAAATATTAATTATGATTTAATTTCAGAACTTATAGTGTACATTGATCAACAGCTAAAAAAGGAACAAAACGATGGTTCCGTTATTGTTTTCTTGCCTGGTGTTGCAGAAATTAATAAATGTTGTAGAATGTTAGAGAGCAATAACAAATCCAATGAATTTGTTGTTTTACCGTTACATTCTGCATTGACTCCAGAAGAGCAAAAACGAGTTTTCAAGAAATTCGGGTCGAAGAGAAAAATCGTTGTATCAACTAATATAGCTGAAACTTCTATTACGATCGACGATTGTGTTGCCACCGTTGATTCTGGACGTGCTAAGACGATGTTATACAACTCTAGGGACAATACCACTAGATTAGTAGAAGCATTTATTTCAAAAGCAGAAGCTAAACAGCGTAGGGGTCGTGCTGGTAGAGTGCGTGAAGGTTTATCATTCAGGCTATATTCAAAGAGGTTGTATGAAGAAGACATGGTTGAGATGCCAACTCCGGAGATTAGAAGAACCTCTCTTGAATCGTTATACTTATCAGTGAAGTCAATGGGTGTTAAAGACGTTAAGATGTTTTTATCTGGTGGTTTGGATCCTCCACCAACTGCCTCCTTGAAAAAAGCCGAAGATATGTTAACTACTGTAGGTTTATTAAAAAACGAAGATAATTCATTGACCCAACTTGGTCAATTTATCAGTTTGATGCCAGTTATGGATAGTAAACACGGTAAATTATTAATATACAGTATTATCTTTGGTTGTGCAGATTTAGGTGTATTAATTGTATCTACTTTAAGTGGGAACTCACTTCCATTCTTAGCTGGTGTCGAAAACAGAGATAAAGTTAGAGCTATTTTGTCTAAGAATGAATCTCTTGGTGATGTATTAAGTACGGTTCTACTATTGAAGAAATACATTTCGTTAAATGATAGTACATCTAAAAGAAATTTTATGAAGGAGAATTTCTTATCCTTTAATAAAGTTTCTGATATTATGTCATCGAGAACTCAATTCTACTCAATCCTAAAGGATGTAGGGTTCTTGCCTATGAACTACCGTCCGGGGTCTTCTGATGAGTTGAATGTAAATGAAAACAATTTACCATTGATTAAATCCATATTAGCTGGTGCATTTTATCCGAACATAACGCGTGTAGAGTTACCAGATGCTAAATTTGCAAGTACTAGTGTTGGTGCCATTGAAAAAAATGCCGATGCAAAACTAATTAAATACTGGATTAGAAATGAAAATTATATACAGAAATTGAACGAAGTTAGAGAAAAATTAAAGAGCAACCCAGATTTCCATATAGAAAGAGATCAATTACCTCTCCCAGCGACTAAATCCTTCATTCATCCTTCTTCTGTATTATTCTCCACGAAATCTTTGAATGAAGAGGAGATGGAATCTCTTTCTCTAGATTATGCGCCAGTATTGAAAAACAAAAATACTGAAATAACTAAATATCCATTCCTTGTATTTACAGGTTCATTTGTAACGTCCAAGTTGTTTTTGAAAGATATAACACCTACTTCCACACTGGCAGTATTACTATTTGGTGGACCAATCAATTACGAAACCAATGGTGCCACTCATTCGCAAGGCATTGTTGTCGATGACTGGCTGCCTATTAGGACATGGTGTAAAAACGGTGTGTTGATGAAGGAATTAAGAAACTTACTTGATACTGCCATCAAAGAAAAATTAATCAATCCCCAATACACTAGTGGGCAAACGGAAACCTCGTCATCAGCTGATGTAATTCTTAAGACAGTTCAAAAGATAATAACAATAGAACAAAGTAAATAGTAATATTAACATTAATAGTACAGATGACACAAATATTTAGTGACACGTTCTTTCTCTCTATGGAGCCGTGATTTTCGATGCACTCACTATTGTAACTTTTTCAATAAAAGTCTTTCTCACTTTCTACGAAGGAACTTTCACAGCAGACATACGCACGTACAAATCATATCGTTGTCCTAACTTTCAGTCTATACCGAACAGAACTTCGAACCAAGAATGAAGAAACTGTGTCGATATGTATTACACAACGTTGGTTGCATAGAAAACCCCCAAAATAATACTTGTTGAGCCCCCCTCCCTGTTACCATTTCGAAAAAAAAACTCTATCTACTACCCAAGTTTCTGTTAAATGTTGGTGCTCCTTTAGACGTTTTCTCTTGTTTAACAAAACCCAACGAAGAAAGAAGAAGAAAAGAAAGAATACAATTATTGGGTTTCTCTCTACCGAGTATCCAGTGCCAAAAATTAAAAGAGATATGCTACGAAACTTTGTATTAACTACTCGAGATGCTCGAGATGCCCGAGATGTCCGAGAGGAACACTTGTCACATTGAAATTAATAGCACTTACGAATGCAGTTCCCACTCTATAGATAGGTCTATATCGACAAACATATATACTGACAGCACATACACTTCCCATGCTACATTCACACGCGTACGTACAAAAGTCAGTATCCTTCAATAGGGTGGTATGTTTCTGTTTTGATAAAACAGAGCTCTGCTAATTATATTTTTATTTACATATTATTTTTTCAAAATAGTCATTTTAAGAATTTTTCAATTAAAAGTATAATTGTATTTCTGCTTTGCCGATTTCTGAGGAAAAAATTACTCAGATTTTAAAACTCATCACTTAATTCTAGTGATCCTTAACAATATATACATATATATATATATATATATATATGTAGTTATTGACATTCGCACATTGTATTTATTTATCTGAAGGCATCTCTTAAACCTTTTTCTATATATGTTTGACGGTTAAGTTGAATAACCAAAATAACACAACTATATTTACTTCGAGATGGCTAATGGGGCTAAACTTTTTTTAGCCGGTATAATTACTTTTGTATCCTTTATTATTGCAATTGTTTCCTTTGCAGGTTCAACATCAAATTATAAACCTATTAATGAAATTTATGTTGCACATTTAAATTTAAAAAATATTAAAAATGATGCAGTTTTCACAAATTTAACACAAGCGTTAGATTCTAATTCATTACCAAATTACATTAATATAGGGTTGTGGTCATATTGTATATCGGGTACAAACTCAGATAAAATTGAAAAATGTACATCACCAAAAGGTATTCAAGAATTTGATTTGAAAACTTTATTATATGATAACGTGGCTAATAACGAATCAGAAGATTTATTGGATTCAATCGATGATATTCTACTGCCTGACTCCATTGCAAATAAAAAAGGTTATTATAATGGTTTAAGTAGGTGTATGTGGATCACACTCATTATAGGTATTATTGTTCTATTTTTAGATTTAATATTTATCATATTACGAATGTTGTTTGCTCTTAGGGCATTAAAGATAATAGGTTTGTTTTTAGCTTGTGTGGCATTCGCTTCATTGATAATTAGTGGTTCAACAAGTGTGGCGACTTATGTTTATATTAAAGTGCATCTGAACAAAAATTATGATGAGTACGGTATTAAATTAGATTTAGGTAGAAACTTTTTCTGTATTTTATGGGGTTCGATTCTAGGTTCTTTACTGAATTTATTATTATGGGTCTCGGTAAGGGACGATGTTCGTAGAACTTACGTTACACAAGCAGGTCCATCTCAATCAGGTAAGCGTATTATCTTATAATCATGTAATATATATATATGTTCATCAATATAACTAATTATGAAATATCAATGATTCTTCAATAAAATTTATTAGATATTAAATTCATGTACAGGGAAATATATAAATGTTTGTTTTTGGTCTCGGTGGAACATTGCTAGTAAATATATTCTTGAAATATGATAAAATAATTGAATATATATATATATATATAATAAGATAAAAACGTAATGATGGAATTAATGGTATAATTTAAATTTTGTTTTTAAATGCTAAACAGAATACAGAAAAATACTATATAATATTTTATTAAAAATTAAGATGCAAATTGTGTCATGGCTTGTAAACCATAAAATTGGTAATAATAACGGGATTTGATAAAGAAACGAATTAAAACGGGATGTAGTTTCTTATTTACCGTTTAACTTTTTAGGATTAAATTCAGGAAGTAAATGAATAAAAAAAATGTCAATGTGTAAAACTTTTTTATTTACAATCAAACGTGAGGAACACTTTCAGTAGAATCGCTGTCCTCGCCATTACTGTTAGATAACTCTTTAACATTAACTTCAGCGTTTTCTTTGTCATCGTTAGATTCTTCATCAACTCTAGCTTTGTTTCTGTAAGTGTGAATGTAACCAGTAGAGTATAGACCATCGAAGAAGTAGATAAAAACAGTTAAGAAAGTCAAAGAGAAGGAGGTCCATACTAAACCATAGTATGCAGGACCGTTGGTAATAATAACACCAAAGTTATCTTCCTTAGTACCGGACTTGACGATACCGACAATGGCGGCAGTAATGGCAGCAGCTAAACCGGTGAAAACACAAATAAAGGTAATGAAGGCAACGATAGAGAACCAACACTTAACACTTGAGACTGGCTTTCTAATTAATAACACAGCAATAGTAATACCACATAAACATGAAATGAAAGAAAGAATAGACATGGCTAAAACAGCTTTCATAGCTGGAACATATTCGTGTTCCTTTTCTAATAGTTTACCTTGTAAGTATAAGTCGTCAGCACCAATTGATAAACCATCTAAATATGGTTGAAGTTTAGATTCATCTAGGGCGTCGTAAATAATAGTTCTGAAGTCTAGACCTTGAACTGGGTGGTGTCTGGTACAAGAAACGATTTCACCATCTGACATTTGGTGACAAATAGACATTAGAGCTAATCTGTAGTCAGTTGGAACTTCTAAGTAAGCTAATAAGGATGGAACCATGGCTTCCAATTGTGCTTCAGTAACTGGGGCCAATGTTGTGACACTTTCTAAGATTTCAACAATTGGAGTGAAAAGGGAGGCATTTGGACCAGCCCATTCAATAATAGCAATCAAATTGGAAATAGTATTTAATGGAGCAGTAGAGACACCGAGTAAAGTGAATAGATATGGAATGTAGGTTGTCAATGGAGATGAAACGGTTAGCAATGAAGACAATGAAGAAACAATTTCTAAAGTTTCAGTAGCATTAGTAGAAGAACTGAAAATGTTGTATAGACCGGTTAATTCAGCAGTTGTAGTTGCGGTATCAGTATTAGCAGCTAATTCGGTGACAGTTGAAAGAACTTCAGTATCGTTATTACCATATTCAACCAATTTAGTTAAAGCGGTTAAAGACGAGGCAGCCCAGTCAGATGAAGTAATATTTTGACTGAATAAAGAATATAAAGTATCAATGGCAGATAATGGATCAGATGATGTTGTAATGATATCAGTAATAGATTCGAAGGAAGATTCCAAAGAAGATGGGACCAAGCCAGCTAAAGCAGTCAGAGTAGTGTTTAAAGCACTGACATCAGTGATGTTACCTAGGGTGCTGAATAGTGTTGAAACTAAAGCAGTTGGTAAAGTAGCGTTTGCAACAACAGCTAGGTGGTCTAAAGTAGAAGCAACATCACTAGAGTTGCTGATCAAAGTTAATAAGGGAGCGATTGAGACTTTTTGTATTAAAGTCAAGTTATTTAACGTCATTACAGCAGCGGTAGAGCCAGTGACATTTGAAGAATCAGCTAATAAACTTAAAAGTAATGCTTGATCTTTGGCATTAGTGGTTGAGTTCGTTGAGGTAACAGCATTGATCAATTCTTCTAAGCCCAGAATAGTTTGAGTAGCGTTACTAGTTAGATTGAATAAAGTTTCAATTGGAGTAACTGCAGTACCAACTAAGGCGGAAGTAGTGTTGGATAAAGCCAATGGAGATAATACATTCAAAGAATTGATAGTAGCAGTAGCATTGTTAGTATCAGCTAAGATGTTCAATAATGGAGAGAAAACAGTAGTGTTGGTTAAACTGTCAAAGACCCCAAAGACACTTTCGACAGTAGCATTTTCAGCTGTTAAAGCGGTACCAATGAAGGATAATAGAGGAGATAATTGAGGTAAAACCTTAGTGACATTTAGTTTCTTAATATCAGCATTGAAAATGTAAACATTATTAATTGGGGAATAATTCGATGAACAACCGGCAATTGAAATAATCATCATAATGAAAGTTGTAAACAAAAATAAAATGGCAATTGCTAACCAAGTACGTTTACCGAAATTCATTCTCATTGTTTTATTATTATTGTTGTTGTTGTATTGTTTTTATTATTGTCAATGAAGGTATTTATTATGGCAGGAAGAATCTTATTAATGTGTTTGTTTTTAATAATTAAAAGAAAACTATTGTATGCTTTTTATTATAGTAATGCAATACTATATTTATAGATAATCAATATTTTCTGTATTTATACGTTCTCTTTTGTATTGACCAATATTACAATAACAAAATTAAACGAGAATTAAATGTACTTTCAATAGCACGATAGAAAAGCAAATTGATATATCAAAATAATCCATTAGTTTATATATTAATGAAATCTAAAAAATTATCACCTGAAGATCTCTCAAGAGAATCCTATTATAAGAGAGTGTCATTTAGTAGATGTCGAGATCACTCTTTTGACAATTGATGGAACAATATCGATAGCGATGAGCTGAATGAACAAAGTAACTAATATACATCACATAGTGTCGCATTAAAAAAATATTCATATCTATGAAGTTTTAAATCACAACAAATAGAGATTACGGGTAAAAATGAGTAGAAGAACCTTTATTCTTCTCGTATGAAAGAAAAATAAAAAACATTCTCCAAACAAAAAAAAAAAATAATGTATGTAATATGTGAGAATGCTAAAATCACAAACGAATAAAAGCACAAAACCAAAAACAGCTAATGATTCAACTATTTTTGTGCAGTAATTGTTGTGATAGTAGTAACATATGGTGAGAAAATCCAATAAAATCGTCTATGTTTTTTTGTTTGGTTGACGATTTTTAGCAATTTATCAATTATAAGTTGCGTAATCTGCTGATCATTCTAATGGATAGTGAAGTAAATCTTAAGTATTGGAGTAAGTCAGTTGTATTTTCTTTGTTGCTACGAAATTGTAAAAGAATAGGTATTTCCACGGACACTATTTACCGTTGTAACTAGGAGTTCTCAACTAACACAGTAAATCTCTTTCAATTTCTTTTAGTTTTTTGGTTTCTTGACTTCAACATTCTTTTGTCCGAGAAAGTGGAGTATTTCAAAGTTAGTAGAAAATTATTCAGACTTGCGTAGGACATTAAAGGGAACAAAAAAAAGAAAAAAAGAAAAAAAACATTCGAAAAAATCAACAAACAACAAATTATTTGAAGATTCCTTCGGTGCTATTTAGTAAATAGACTTACATAAGTTTTGGGAATATCGAGCCAAAAACGTATTAAATAGTTAAAGGACAGGGAAAATCTTACAATATTAAATTATATTCAATTGGGGCGTAGTTCTCGTTGGAGTGCCAAATAACAGTAAACGGGAAACTGTTGTTTTCTTTTGCTTTCATTCAATCATACAGTTTTTAACGTAGGATCTGCAATGCAGCCTAAGAAAAAGAAAAGTGAAAAAGGTTAACCTGTATTTAAATGAGGCAGTGGAAGGATTGAGCACCTGTGCGTATATTTTACTAATTGTCCAATTGTTCCAACAAACATGTCTCATGATGGTAAGAAAATCAGGTATCTATAAAATTGTTGAATTTTGGAGGTTTTAGTTTCCTCTGTGTTGTATGGCTTATGGAACTATTTCAATGCACAATGTTTTCAAAGTTTGGTTCTGCATCCATCCACAGTGATACTGTCCTTACCCTGAAGAGTGTATGTAAGTTAACTGAATAAAATATAAAATTCAACAAAAATAAAAATCTTTATTGCACAACATGTGATCTCACGAATTATTGATTTCAACAACGTTAATTCTCTCTACTAGTAAAATGAAAAATCATATGCACAATTGAGATCTTTTTTTTTAACTAACTCGAAACAGGTAAATATTAAGAGATATGCTAATATAGGTCGTAGTGTGATTCCTACGTGGAACAGATATGTGTCAAAAAGTTATTATCTGCAATACTAATATCAAAACTAACAATATGTTGGGTTTGATTAACTATCACGAACACATTATACATAGTATTTAGAAAATGCGAACGCGTATTATTAAGAGAAAGGTAGTTGATTAAGGGATTCCATCTAATAAAACAATATGATTATTTTCTAAATTAGGTAAATTAATCATTAGATCTACTCTCTTTAGAGTAAATAAAACGAAATATACAGCTGTTGACTTACCATATTAAGATACAATAAATATTTTTTTGCTTTGTTGTTATTTGATTTTACCATAATGGGAAATGTAATTGAAAACCTCTAAAATAAGGTAATAAGTATTAAAATAGTTAGAAGAGGGTCTCTCCAAATTACTTCTCCTGCCATCCCCATTTAATTATCAAATAACATATATAACGAAAACTTGACCTCATACATTTTGACAAGGGGCTTACTCGATTGTAATGATTTAGCAAGTTGTCTGCTCAAACATATGAATATATTACATGATACTAATTTTTTTAATAATCTATCAGCTGACAATGGATTATATTTAAAAAATGGAGGGGGAGGATCGGAAGTTGTGACATCACACCGTCATTTTTCCTTTGGTGATTGTATAAATGTGACTTATTTAAAAAATGAAAAGTGGAGATTTAGATGATGTAATTATACTTGCCTGTTTAATTTTGTACTTCATCCGGGAATCCTTCAAGAGATTTCCATTCATTAATTCATGTTAAACATGAGGGATAAGAAAGGGCATTTGATGTTGATTAACTTGGAGTTTTCACTATATACATATATTTTGTTTTAAACGAAAGGGATGGAGCATTACATTCTTTGTTCACCTGATGGTATTCATAAAAAAATAGGAACAATAGTGGACCGAACAATAATTTGTTGAGTAAAACGAGTTTATTGCATATAAAAAGTACCCTGTTTCAAATAAAATAAATAAGTTATTGAAGGCCTGTATATACTCTTGAAACGTTACTCAAAATTAATTCAACTGAACTTGCTTTATACAAAATGAGTTTAAGTATTTTCCATCTGTCTATCTCTGTTTTGTTTTTTGAGCATGAGATCTTAGAGAATGGGGAAAGCCTTTAGAGCAGATGCATAGCCCATGATGTTCATGAATCATGACTGCTAATCTTTATGATATCTCATAATATTTACTTGACAATTACTTTGTGTTAACGGTTAGCGTAGTTCTGCTATATCTTGCGAGGAGAAGAAAGATGGAGCTCGGGTTCTGTTAAAACACACCTTGATGATGAAGCTGACTAATAAATAAGATTTAGTTATCAGTGAAATAAGATCTAAGGGGTTCAGGAGTATATTGTCGGATAACATTTAGTTATTGGCTGTAAAGGATAAGGGCGCAACAAGAGTATTCCCGCAATATTGAGACAGAAACATATAAAAGGGTTTAGGTTTCAGTTTCTGTTATAGATAGTTTATATAGTTTAGTTAGAGATCTAAAGTAAAAGACTAGACGTGAACTGGTGGTATTTTGATGGGTATTGTTTGTATTTACACTGTTATTTTGTACAGTATGGACTCTTTATGTCAACGCTTTGTGTACGTTTATTTTTACTTGGTTATCTGAAGCTATTTAACAAAATAGTCCTACTGCAAAAATTATATTTTTATTTAGCCTCAAAACTGACCTCCACAATGTGTTAGCTGGTAACCGCAACTGGGTTACTAGTTAGTGTCATATTAGTAGAACATCAATAGTTGCACATCGAATGTTCCAACTATAAAAATTCAAACTTGCAACTAAATATTTTTCAAACTAACCTATTTTTAACATAAAAATGTTCTTCAGACTAGCCATTTAATTATTACCTTGCATAATGAACATTTCATTGCCCTATGACGTTTATCCGTTATGGTTCAAAAAATAACAATATGAATCATTGCATGTATGTTGCTGTGTTCTGTTTCCTTAATTTTATCCATTTTCACTCTTAGATCTATATCCAAATCCTAAAATGGAAATGCAATTTACACTTTTTAGGTAAAAACAATGATCTGAGCATTACCGTTTTCAGTAATTTTATGACAATTATACATTCCGTTCGGGTCTTTTTTACCAAAAAAACACATAATTGAAAAGAGATGGCTGGTCTCGGCATCAAAAAAACTGATTTTAATAAAAAAAAAAAAACCAAGCTCATCTTGTAAAATTATGTACGGGCAGATCTACGAGATTTCCTATTTTATTCGAAAATTTAAACCAAGCAAACTTTATTACTAAAGGTCTAATATGGTATAATTCCATAGGTCATGATTCAATAATATCGTATCTCTTCGAGATACGTCAGTGAATTAAAAAGTTGCATCTGATCTGTAAGGGTAGTTGAAATAATAATATCTTATATATTTCAAGATCAAATATTTTGAAGGAATCAATGTTTCAGATAATTTTTTAAGTAACAGTTTATTTTATATATAAAGAAAATCAAACTTTGATAAATAGTGAAAGAATAACCAAATTTCTTGTTAGTCCACTCGTAATGTACAATTGATTTTTTAAACTTCCATCTATACTCTAAAGGTTCCCTAATTTGTTAAGAACTATAATTGTAAACTATTTTATAACTTAAAGAATAAATCTCCCAAAAAAACTTAGAGTTTCATTTTCTAAAACTTAACATGTCTACATTGATGAATCAATATTCCATGAGTAAACTCAATCCTGCTGGTCCAGGATTTAATGAACGAGGAGCAAATGCTTCGATTGCATCGTCTCCAGGAGGCTCTACGTCAGCAGACAGAAAGCATTCCTTTGGGTTCGATGATTTATTAACTGCAGGCAATATCGGTTTAAATAATCTAACCACTTCTCCACAAGCAAAATCACATTCAGCACCTGCTTCCATATATTCACTATCAAATTCATTTTTGAATAATCACAAATGTGATAATGGGTATTCTTTAAATGTCAATTTTTCCGCATTAGAAAACTTTAAAAATAACTTGGAACTACCTCCTTTAAGACATTTAAGATTACTTCCTGATCCAAGAATACAAGAATATGCTTATAATTATCCAGATACTTCTGAAAATACGCCAACTTGGAAGAAAAATTTAGTTGCTTGGTGTAAACAAAAAAATTACCAAGATTATGTTAAAATTGTAAATGAAACATCTTTTGCTAGATTTTCATCGACTCAAACGATTCCAAGTGTATTAAAACCATTTGATGCTTTCCAAAATTTAACAAACAATCCAAATACTTATGCTGATCTAGGCCCTGTGACTCCACCTATGAGTCCGAATATTAAAAAACTAGATGTACCAACTCATAGAAAAAGAAGGCAAAGCATCACTAAACCTACTGACACTGAGACTGAAGTTACAGGGAATGTCTTTAATCCAGTAATTAGTCCAAAATTAATTCAACTTGTTAAAACACAATATCTAGAAATGTCTGATAATAAAAAAAATGTTAATACTGGAAATAACAAAATTGAGCGCAACCTAGCAGCCGATTATAATAAACATTCCCAAAGACATAAGAAAACTAACAGTTTTAAAGCCAAACAATTAAAACAATTGCTAGATAATAGAGATTTACTAAATAATACCGGGGCTACAGTGACGAAACTAACAGGTATCGATTTTGATAAAGCAAGAAGAAGATCAAACAATTTGGATAGAGTAGAGAAGCCAATTTTAAAAGAAACTGCATCAAATCATTCATTGAATAAACCACGTTCTAGGTCACTTTCATTGTCGAGAAAGGCACGTCCAACTATTTCGCCAACAAGGAATCTGGTGATGAAAGTTGACAATTATCAAAATAGAGGAAGTAGGGGTAGCAGTGGTACTGTGACTCCTAGATCATCTTCCCCGATTAGAACTAGTCCAATTACGCCCCCTCAAAATATATTGAAATATCGTAAATTCAATATGGACTCACCACCAAAGGTCTCTGGTTACAATGAAACATATACATTAGGAGATGTTGTACTAACGGATAAACGAGGTAACGAAACAGCAGCAGCAACAACAATAACAACAACAACTAGCTCATTAAATGTTAAACATAAAAGTAAATCAGTGACACCTAGAAAGAGATCCAATGGCAGTCCACAACACATGCATATCAGGAAATGTTTATCATGTAATTCTAGTGATTCACCATGCTGGAGACCATCCTGGTCAAGTAAGAAACATGATCAGCTATGCAATTCTTGTGGTTTACGATTACAAAAAACCCGTACAAGATGTTTAACTGATTCATGCAAAAAAATTCCAACTAAGAGTGAATTAACTATCATGAAAACCAATGGTATGATTAAGGAAACTTTGAATAATGGTGAAGTAGTAGAAGGATACAGATGTTTATTTTGTAATGGAGTTGCAGAAACTGTAACTGCTCTCCAATCTCCAACCTTCCCAAAAAAAATCTGGATCCCTGTGAACCGATCTCTCCTAAAATGACGACTAATGATCAAGTAAGTTTAACGCTAAAAGTTAATAAGGGAACTGGATCAAATAAATACATTACAACAAACTCATCATCACCTTGGGGACCTTCTTATGAAAATAGCTCACAATCAGTAATAACATTCAAGAAATAATAATAGTAATAAAAAAAAATGGGAATTAGGAATATGAAGAATGTAGTATCTACTATAGTTAGTAAACGTAATTAAATAAATTTATGGACATTCATTGATAATAATAATAATTAATTTTTAACTTTTTTTTTCTTCCCTGTGTTCATTGAGTCCAACGCTCTCACCGAAAAAGGGTAACATGGAAACTATACATTTAATTATTCAGGAAAACAAAATCGGCTAAACTATTTAGTACATCAATCAAGCGAATACCTGTATACACAGATATATCAATATATATTTATATATTAAATAGTATATAACCGAAGCTTTGATTTTGTGACGCTAAGAGAACTCAAAGATATCCAACAATTCAATGACATCTATAATGCCTATTCATGCCAGAATCAGTTTCTATATATTTATTTACCCTACTATACACATTTAGTTTATTTAGTTAATTCAGTTAATTTGCTCTTGTACAATATAGCTATTATATTCATTAGAGTACCATGAACTTTCTGAAACTTCTCATTCATAATTCTGAAAACATCTCTTCTATATATTATCGTCAATAAAAAAACATTACTGTAAGAACAGGTGGACATTGAGCACAAAGGAAATCCTCAAACGGCTCGGGTCCTTCCTATTTTCATTTTTTAAAGTGAACACGCACGCAATAAAGACATTGTTCCCTTCATTTCTTAGAACGAAGGCAGAACTTCCCTTCCTACATTCGCCCCACCCCACTTCACCATTACTATCACCACCACCACCACTTTGCAAGAGATTTTTCACTTAGTTAACAAAATTGGAAGAAACAGAGACAAAAATAGTTTTTCCAATTTTTATTGTACCATTTTTTTTGTTTTAATTTTTTCAGTTTTTATTCTCTACTGCAAAGCTTAGTTGTGGACAAGATATTTGATAATGGGAAGACTAAGAAACGTTTAGTAAATGAATGCATGCAACAAAGTATATTGGCTCATTTTGCCTTTCATCTGACGGTAACTAAAGCTCAATTCGAGAACAATGAAACTGACCGTCTTTACAGAGACAAAATTTTTTTTTTCTGTTTTCTAAATTATCTTTCTTCGGTTCTCCCTACCTTTAGACATGTAATGTTATTTAGTTTCTATTATTAATTTATATGATTTAAAGATAGCCAATTATTTCGATTATTTTCTATTCCTCACTTAGTATTATTTGTGATTGTCATCTTTATATATATATATATATATATATAGAACAAGTATTTAAATTGCATATTAATCATTCCAATCGTTTAATTTATTTTAAAAAAATATTATCTTGTATCTCCAATATTCTTTCTCAGTTGAACAAGAACACATCTACTTTTGCTACTATTTTAATATTGGATAAAGTTCTATAAAATCGGGTTTTAATAATGAATGTCGAATTTGGTCAAGTTTTAAGTTCTTCTTCTACATTGGTGGAACTAGGCAAAGTTTCTAATGTTAAAGTCGTTGAAGATGTTACATCAACAAACATTTCTAATGGAAACAATGGCTTACCACATGAACCTGCTCATGATTTGATTTTTAAAGCTTTGAAGACAAGAATTGAATCTATTAATCAGGAAACTTGCGAACCTGGTGAGGAGAATTCTTTTTTCATCTGTGATTTAGGTGAATTGGAAAAACTATACATCAATTGGCAAAAAGAATTACCAATGGTTAAACCATACTACGCAGTGAAATGTAATCCAAATCCAAAAATATTACTGAAATTAAAAGAACTAGGGTTGAATTTTGATTGTGCATCTAAATCTGAAATTGAAACAATCTTATCAATGGGTGTTGATCCAAGCAGAATCATTTATGCAAACCCATGCAAGGCTTCATCTTTCGTTAGATATGCACAGGATAAAAAAGTCATGAAATCAACTTTTGATAATGTTGATGAATTATATAAAATTAAGAAATTCCATCCAGATTCTGAGTTGTTGATACGGATCTCCACGGATGATTCAACTGCTCAATGCAGATTATCAACTAAATATGGTTGTGATTTAGCCGACGTCGAGAGCTTACTGGAAAAAGTTAAAGAATTGCAATTAAACTTAGTCGGTGTCGCATTCCATGTTGGTTCAGGTGCATGCGATTTCACAAGTATTCACACAGCTGTTAAAGATTCAAAATTTGTCTTTAATAAAGCAAAGGAAATGAACTTACCTGAATTGAAATACCTAGACATCGGTGGTGGTTTTCAATTCGAGACTTTTAGTGAATCTACTAAGACTGTTCGTGTAGCTTTAGATGAATTTTTCAAAGAAGAAATTAAAACTAAAAAAATAGAAGTCCTTGCCGAACCAGGTAGATATTTTGCTTCAACTGCATTGACTTTGGCTTCTCATGTCATTGCAAAGAGGACCATTGCTGATAATGAATCCATGTTATACACAAACGATGGCGTTTATGGTAACATGAACTGTATCTTATTCGACCATCAAGAACCAGTACCACGCATCTTGTACCATAACAATGATTTCAAATATTATGAATTCGATTCAACTTCGAAGTCACTACCAGTTATCGGAGGCCAAAAGAAATATCCTCAAAAGGTTTCAATATGGGGACCAACTTGTGATGGCTTGGATTGTATTACAAAAGAATATTATTTAAAGTACAATTTAGAAGTAGGGGACTGGCTATATTTCCCAAACTTGGGTGCATACAGCTCCACCGCAGCAACTACATTTAACGGTTTCCAACAACATTCAGATTTCATTTACATTAACTCCATAGAAGATAAACTACTATAACAACAATAATGTGAATCCTTGAAAACCGGGATTGAAACCAAAAAATATTAAAAGTATTAAACAAGAGAAATATCATCATCGATATATTATATATTTATATTTTATATGTATTTTTAATCTAATAATAACAGGTAGCATCAGGTAACTAATGGTAGAGAAATATTTATGTTATTGTCATAGTTTCTCTTCGTCCTTAAACGTAGTCATTATGGAATATGATTAAGAACACTCTCCAAAGTGATTGTGCTGCCTGCATTTTTTTCACGTGACAAAAGACTCAAAATGGTTTTTGATTCAGCTTAATAAGAATGAAAAATATAAAATGTTCAATAAATTTCAATAACTTATATCAATATTAATAAAGGGAAGCGTTAATAAGTAACCAAACTACAGGATAAAAGTGGAGAGAGAGTACTGAACTATAAAAATATCCAGGTCTTTGAATATTCTGTATGCTTTCAAATAAAATTAAAGCTGCATCAGAAGCAGTAATAAGGCCGTCAGCTGAGAATGTTCTGCCGTTAAACCAATATATTAACACTCAGCCCAGGCTCTTAGGTGAGAATCAACAATTGAAGATATCCGATGATATGATTATATTATTTGGTGGTGGAAGAGACTTTAAACTCAGTGTTTGGGGTTACAAAGGTGCTGAAGCCACAGAAAAAGTCATCGACAATGTCGAATTATTTATCTTGAATAAATGCATTATAATTTGGTTAAAAAATTTAGATAAGGGCATAGAGATCAAATACACTGGTGTTATATACCATGGTGCCAATAAGATAAATGATAATACTTCTAGAGAGGGCCATAAACTTGAATTATTAATAACTGTTATAAGGGACGATTTATTAAATAGTTATTTCCCCACGAACGATACCGAAGAAGACTTGGAAAATTCTGTGAATGACTTCACAATGGATAGCATTGAGTTTAAACTTACACCCAAACATTCAACGTATGATAGATTTTATAGTGATGAGGTTGAAACATTATTCACATTCAATAATTTTGGCAGCAACAGAGGCGATGACATGGTAATTAATTGTAATAAAGCATTAGAAAAATGCCTTGAACTGAGCGGTAATGAGTTTAATAGATTTGGAAATCCTATTGCTGAAGACAGTGAAGAAGAGCTTGACCAAGAAGAAGTCGAACAAGCAAATCCGAACACTGCTGTGATGGGGTTTAATGAAACCATCAACACATATTATAGCAGTGGAAATGCCGACGATCTAGATAATGATTATATATTAAAGAGTACTGTTGTTGAAAATGACACCGACGCGGGTATGTCAATGCAGTTTTATAATAGTTCCAGTTTGGTCACCCAGAAAAGAAGTTTCCAATGATATATCATAAATGTTGAATAAACTCAAAACTAGAATAGCACCAACCCACCCTCCAAAAGCATCATGTGTTGAGAACATTCGACTCAACTAATCAAAAATTGAGAGATTGTTGAACTGAACTCCAAGAAACGGTCAAAATAACACAAGTAAAAGTAGGTTAACAGGAGTGTTTATTATTATTACTACTACAACCACTATTACTTTCCCCAGTTGAATCAAGAATGTGTTTTAGTATCCAATCAAGAAATCTAAAATTCAATAGCGTAAAGAGAGACTATCAACAAATAGATACAACGTGTGTAAGAATCAACAAAAATGACATAATCGAGATTCATCTTCCTATTCTATCTTTTTCTGATTTAAATCAGAACAACCAATTATTCCGATCCATTAATGACCTGTCACAATGATTGATGTAATCAGTCTAATGACTAAACATAGCTTTAAATAGCTGTCACTTTACATAATTCATAAATAATCAACTATATACGAAAGAAAGGTAATCAAAATAAGATATAATGACATCACATATTATTCCCACAATACATATAATAGTAATAACAAACAGGAAATTCATTTTTTCTTTTTTCTTTTTTTTTATTATTTTCCTCTTTTAACGCATGGAAACATTACTACTTTAGGAAACCATTCCATGATATAAAAGAGATAATGGTTATTTTTTGAAAAAAAAGCCAAAACATGCATTACTTGTCAGCGGTTTCTTGCAGTATTTGTAGTGCCAACAATTTCAACCAAACATTGTCTAATACTTTATTAGCTGGTGACTATAAGGTATGGACCTGGCAATCTTACCCTTTTTTGTTGGTATTCTTCATTGCATCTGGCCAATAAGATATTAACAATAATGAATTATAGTCACTTCAACAAAACTTGAAATACATAGAATTTGATGATACTTGAAATACATCTTCCAACAAAGACCAAAGATCGAACTACTCTCATTCATTATATGTATCAAGGTTAAGTAACTATCTATATGATTTTACCCACGATTGACGTTCACATACTATATACATAACTATTTCTACTGGCATCTTCCCACTAGCAATGGCATCAAAGCCGAAAGAGGCTTAGTGCTGTTATTTACTATCTTTGCGTTTATAAGTCCTACTTTTTCTTCTAAACGTCTATATATCTATTCAGCATCTTCTTTTTAACTTTGAAATGTTATTGTTGTTCTTAGTTGCATCCTACTTACCACATTGGAACTCTTGATACCGTAACAAACCTACAAACGACTAAATTGTTTTCTATTTTTACTCAGGAAAGCATCGGACGCTACTATTTGTCAGATGAAACCATCGCATAAAGATTATTTTCAATTCAGTCTTTTTCTTTTGTTGTCTGTTTCCTGCACTTATTGCTCGAGGTATATCTCTCTCTCTCTCGCTCTACTCTACAACGGTCAAACCAAGTCAACGATACTCTTTTATATCCATTTTTACAAAGCAAGCATGATGCAAGAAAGAAACCTTAGTAGGACACGTAATTGTTAGGAGATAAATAACACGCATCGTAGGTGTTTCTTCCATTTAATTCAATGCAAAGATACCCGTAAATAAATGCCCTCTTATTAACGAGTTTTGTTGTAGAAACAGCGATGAAAAGCACAAATGAACCAAAACATTTATTCAAAGTAACTAGTTTGGAATTGTATATTCAAACGTTTCTTCGCTCCTCTTGACAGTTTTTATAGCTTTGGTTTATTTCTTTTTTTCCAATGTATTTATTCTTCTGATGAACATTTTCAACTTACAACAAATTGATCGACTATTACAATTTATCTCAAGTTAATGAAAATAATCTATATTGTTCAGTTGAATTTTCAACAATTGTTATTGTTAATGGCATCACTTACAATCATGTTTCAGTTCGTATGGAGTTTTCTATAAACTTATCAATTAATTATCTTATTCGAACTTAATTGAGTTTCAATCTTTCATTTTAATACACACACACACACATATATATATAAACAGTTATATCTTGTGATACCGGTGAATTGTCTAATAATCATTTATTTGTTGTTACTGCACAATTATAAAAAATCACCAACCTAAGGTATTGTACGATATTATATATATATTTGCATCTTTTTATCAAGATAAATTAATATCGAGTAAATACTCCATATCATTGCCCCGAAAATGAGTGTTTCTACAAGACCTTTGACTTTATCTCATGGTTCAATAGAGCATATTTTATCAATCCCAACTGATATTTATTTCGTTGCATCTCAATTACAAGATCAATTCCAAAAATATTTACCTCAACCAACTGAAACTTTTGATTTAGATGACGAACCATCTTCTAATGTTGAATTATTAGCAAAATTTTTGGGCTATATTTCAAATTTTATAGATATTGAAAATGAACATAATCTAGAAAATATCCCTAAACCAAATAATGAAATACAAGTTGAACAATTTAAAATTGTGTTGAGTGTTTGTTTAACTGAATTTGAAAATACTTTCTTACATGGTAACGATATTCATGCATTAGCCGCTAAGTTACTAATAAACAATAACATTAATGCATTCGATGTAAATGATTCTATGGATAAAAATATTGAGCAAAAAAACGAAGAATCAGCTACCCAAACTACTCACGCTAAAATTAACGAATTGATTAAAAATTATATTAATGCAAGAATTGTCACAAACAAACCATTTACAAAATCAAATTCCTTATTATTCAAATCTGCAAAGGAAAACATTGCCCAAATCACCGCTATCTTTGGTGGTCAAGGTAATACTGATGATTATTTCGAGGAATTAAGAGAATTATACGAAACTTATAACGTATTAATTGTCGACGTGATTGAATTTGCTGCTGATACACTTGGCGAATTAACAAAATCAACTACCGAAACTGAAAAAGTCTATACACAAGGTTTTAACATTTTGGATTGGTTGAAAAATCCATCTCAAACCCCTGATGTCGATTATCTTCTATACATCCCAGTTTCATGTCCATTGATTGGTGTCATTCAGTTAGTTCACTTTGCTTTGACTGCTAGATTATTGGGGTTTACTCCAGGTGAGATGAAATCCTATTTTAAAGGTGCCACTGGTCATTCTCAAGGTTTGGTCACCGCTGTGGCAATTGCTGAAGCAGACTCATGGGAATCATTTTTTGAATCTGCTAGAAAAGCTATTTCATTATTATTTTTCATTGGTGTTCGTTGTCACTTAACTTACCCAAATACCTCACTACCGCCATCTATCTTAGAAGATTCAGTTGAAACTGGTGAAGGTACCCCATCTCCAATGTTAGCCGTTTCTAATTTGACCAAAGAACAAGTTCAAGAATTTATAGATAAAACCAATTTACATTTACCAGAAGAAAAACATATCAATATATCACTTATCAATGGTGCTAGAAACTTGGTCGTTTCCGGTCCACCACAATCCTTGTACGGTTTGAATTTAACTTTGAGAAAAGCTAAAGCTCCAGCTGGACTTGATCAATCAAGAATTCCTTATTCAGAAAGAAAATTGAAAATATCTAATCGTTTCTTACCTGTATCATCTCCATTCCACTCAAAGTTACTATCAAGTGCTGGTTCATTGATTGCTCAAGATTTAGCTAGAAACAAAATCGAGTTCAATAGTGCCAACCTATCAATTCCTGTGTTTGATACATACGATGGTGCTGATCTAAGAAATTTCAACGGTTCAATTACTAGTAGAATTACGGAGTGTATCATTACATTACCTGTAAACTGGGAAGAAGCTACCAAGGCTCATGCAACTCATATTCTAGATTTTGGCCCAGGGGGCGCTTCGGGTTTGGGTGTTTTAACGCACCGTAACAAAGATGGTACCGGTGTTCGTGTTATCATCGCAGGTTCTTTAAATAACAATATTGACGATGAATATGGTTTTAAACAAGAAATTTTTGATATCAGTGAAACTGGATTTAAAATGAATCCAAATTGGTTGAAGGAGTACCACCCTACTTTAGTTAAGAATAAGAATGGTAAAATTTATGTAAAAACCAAATATTCAAGCTTATTGGGTAGAGCTCCTTTACTTGTTCCTGGTATGACACCAACTACTGTTTCACCAGAACTTGTTGCTGCAACAATTAACGCTGGCTATACTATCGAATTGGCTGGTGGTGGTTACTTTTCTCCAGAACACATGACGGCAGCTATTGATTCAGTTATTTCCCAAATCAAAGACGGATACAGTTTAGGTATTAATTTAATTTACGTCAATCCAAGAATGCTTCAATGGGGTATTCCATTAATCAAAGACTTAAGAGAAAAAGGTTATCCAATCCAATACGTTGCAATTGGTGCAGGTGTCCCATCCTTGGAAGTTGCTTCTGAATATATTGAAACATTGAACTTAACTCATTTAGATTTGAAACCTGGTTCAATTGATGCTATTAGTCAAGTCATAAATATTGCCAACGCCTACCCTAATTTCCCAATTGTCTTACAATGGACAGGTGGTAGAGGCGGTGGCCATCATTCTTATGAGGATTTCCATGCTCCAATGTTACAGATGTATTCTAAGTTAAGAAGATATAAAAACATTATTTTAGTTGTTGGTTCTGGTTTTGGTTCCGCAGAGGATACTTATCCATATTTAACTGGTGAATGGTCTACAAAATTTGACTACCCACCAATGCCATTTGATGGTTTCTTATTTGGTTCAAGAGTTATGATTGCTAAAGAAGCGAAGACATCTCCAGCTGCAAAGAAATTGATTACAGAATGCCCTGGTGTCGATGATTCTAATTGGCAAAACACTTACAAGAAACCAACCGGTGGTATCATTACAGTTCGTTCAGAAATGGGTGAACCAATCCACAAGATTGCCACACGTTGTGTTATTTTCTGGAAAGAAATGGATGATACTATTTTTAATTTACCTAAAAATAAACTACAAGCTGCTTTAGATGCCAAGAAAGATTATATTATCTCTAAATTGAATGCTGACACACAAAAGCCATGGTTTGCTACAGTAAATAATGAGGTTAAGGATCTAACTACTATGACCTACTTAGAAGTTGCTAATAGACTAGTAGAGTTAATGTATATTAAGTCTACTAAAAGTTGGATAGACCCAACTCTAAGAAAATTTGCTGGTGACTTTTTACGTCGCATTGAAGAACGTTTCACAAAAGTAAAGACTTTATCAATGATTCAATCTTATACTGTATTAGAAGAGCCAGATAAAATTGTGGGCGAGGTTTTCCAAAAATACCCAGCTGCAAAGTCTCAATTTTTGCATGCTGAGGATATCGATCACTTCTTAAATATGTGTCAAAATCCTGTTCAAAAACCGGTTCCATTTGTTCCAATTTTAGATCATAGATTTGAATTCTTTTTCAAAAAAGATTCATTATGGCAATCCGAACATTTAGAAGCGGTAGTTGATGAAGATGTAGAAAGAACTTGTATTTTACATGGTCCTGTTGCTGCTAAATCTACTAAGATTGTTGACGAACCAATAAAAGATATTTTAGATAACATTCACAATGGTCATATTGAAAAATTATTGAAAGATTATTACTCAAATGATGTTTCAAAAATACCTGCTGTAGAATATTTTGGTGGAGATGATTTAGTCGCTGAACCATGCACAGAAAATTCCTTAGAAATGTCATCATCTAAATTAACTAATGTGGATAATTGGTTTAGTACCTTAGCTGGTTCGGAAAATAATTGGCGCTCTGCATTTTTCAGTGTTGTAAACTTTACACAAGGTTCTGTATTTGTACCAAACCCTGCTAGAAAAGTTTTTATGCCTTCGAAACACATGAAGGTTGAAATTGAAAATATTAATAATTCCGAAAAGACTGTCGTTAAATTATGGGAAAAAGTACAAGGTGAAATGAAATTAACTGCTACATTGAAATTGGTTGAAGAAAGCTTAATTCAATTCGACTTAATTGAAAATAGAACCATGGATGGCAATCCTGTTTCTTTATCTTTGTTATACAATTACAACCCAGATAACGGTTTCACTCCAATTTCTGAGGTAATGGATGACAGAAATACTCGTATCAAAGAATTTTACTGGAAATTATGGTTGGACGAACCTTTCAATTTAGATTTTGACCCAAGATCTGTTATTGAGGGTAAAGAATTCACAATTACCAAAGAAGCTGTATCCTCATTTACTCATGCCATCGGTAATAATTGTGAGGATTTTGTTGCCAGATCTGGAAGAAAAGTTCTTGCACCAATGGATTTTGCAATTGTTATCGGATGGAGAGCTATCATTAAAGCAATTTTTCCAAAAAATGTAGACGGTGACTTATTAAAATTAGTTCATTTATCAAATGCTTATAAAATGGTCCCAGGCGCTAAAGCTCTTCAAGAAGGTGATGTTATATCTACTTCTGCAATTATTAAATCTATTGTAAACCAACCAACTGGTAAGGTTGTCGAGGTTGTAGGTACTTTAAGTAGACAAGGTTCTCCTGTTATGGAGGTAACATCTTCCTTCTTTTACAGAGGTAACTATACTGATTTTGAAAACACTTTCAAGAACACAACTGAACCGGTATATAAGGTTAACATTTTGTCGGCAAAAGATATCGCCGTTTTACGTTCAAAAGAATGGTTCCAATTAGACGATGAAGATCTTGATTTAAACAACAAAGTTTTAACATTCAAGGTTTCTACCGAAGTGAATTTCAAAACTGCCACAGTTTACTCTTCTATAAAATGTCATGGTTCTATTTCAATGGAATTACCAACCAGGGAAAAAATAGAAATCGGGCAGGTGGATTACGAAGCGTCTGAATCTTATGGTAATCCTGTTATTGATTATCTGAAAAGAAATGGTACGACTTTGGAACATAAGGTTAGTTTAGAAAACGCTATTCCAATCGCTGTGTTGGATTCTCAATCACCAAGTACCAATGAACCATATGGTAGAGTATCAGGTGATTTAAATCCAATTCATGTTTCTCGTCACTTTGCAAGTTATGCAAACTTGCCAGGCACTATTACTCATGGTATGTATTCCTCTGCTGCTGTTCGTGCTCTGATCGAAAATTGGGCAGCTGATAGTATTTCTTCAAGAGTTCGTGGCTACAGTTGTGACTTTGTCGCAATGGTTTTACCAAATACTCCTTTGAAGACACATATCCAACATGTAGGTATGATAAATGGCCGAAAGTTGATAAAGTTTGAAACAAAGAATGATAATGATGTTGTTGTTTTATCAGGTGAAGCCGAAATTGAACAACCTGTTTCTACATTTGTTTTTACTGGTCAAGGTTCACAAGAGCAAGGTATGGGTATGGATTTATACAATAAATCTGAGATTGCAAAAGATGTCTGGAATAGAGCTGATGTTCATTTCAAGAAAACATATGGTTTTTCTATCTTAGATATTGTTAAGAACAATCCAAAGGAATTAACAGTTTACTTTGGTGGTGAAGAAGGTAGAAAAATCAGAAAAAATTACACAGAGATGATTTTTGAAACAATAGTAGATGATACTGTTAAAACGGAGAAAATTTTCAAAGAAATTGATGAAAAAACAAATTCGTTCACCTTCAAGTCTCCAACCGGTTTACTTTCCGCCACTCAATTTACTCAACCTGCTTTAACATTAATGGAAAAGGCTTCTTACGAAGATTTGAGATCCAAGGGTTTAATTCCTACCAACGCCGCTTTTGCTGGTCATTCGTTGGGTGAATATGCTGCGTTAGCTTCATTAGCAGATATTATGTCTATAGAATCATTAGTTGATGTTGTGTTTTACAGGGGTATGACAATGCAAGTTGCTGTTCCAAGAGATGAAGCTGGTAGATCTAACTATGGTATGATTGCTGTTAATCCTAGTAGAGTATCTCCTACATTCTCACAAGATGCATTGCAATTTGTGGTTGAAAAGGTTGGTAAAAGAACCGATTGGTTGGTTGAAATCGTCAATTATAATGTTGAAACCCAACAATATGTGGCTGCTGGTGACTTGAGAGCTTTGGACACCTTAACCAACGTCTTAAACTTCATTAAGATCCAAAAGATTGAGATAGATAAGTTGCAAGAATCAATGAGCTTGGAGGAAGTTGAGGCAAATCTATTTGAAATCGTTGATAATATATCAAAGAAATCATTAGCAAAGCCTCAACCAATTGAGTTAGAGAGAGGTTTCGCTTGCATTCCATTACGTGGTATTTCTGTTCCATTCCATTCATCATACTTAAGAAATGGTGTCAAACCTTTCAAGAATTTCTTGGAAAAGAATATCTTGAAAGAAAATGTGAAGACTGATAGATTAATTGGTAAATATATTCCTAATTTAACTGCCAAGCCATTCCAGATTACAAAAGAGTACTTTCAAGATGTTTATGATCTAACAGGCTCCGAAAGAATCAAAGCTATTATTGATAATTGGGAACAATATGAAAAATGATCATCTTTTTGATAATTCTTAAGTTAAATAATTTGATTTTGTTGAGTATTATATGTTTATAGTTTATTTTGTACTTTCTATTCAATATAATAAAGTAAATGTCATTATTCGTAATTATATAGTGATTATATAATATATAGATGTTATTAGTCAATAATATGAAGTGTCAGATCTGAGAATGAGTTTATCCACGGTTTATTATTTAAAAGCAGTCCATCGTTAAATTTACTTTCAAATCTGCAATTGTTAAAGTAAGATTCGATCAAAGAATAATCAAAGCTACATTGACTGACGGCCAATTTCTTCTTTCTGCCTCTTTTTTTCTTACTTGATTCGAATCTGGTAAAACCATCTTCCTGGATTTTCTTATCTTGAATCACCCCACTGTTACCACTAACACTTGAATTTGAAGTCAATATATATACTAATTTAGCTATGACAGGGTATTTATCATAAAGCTGAGCCTTCGTATATCTATCAGAGTGTTCTATTAAATTGTTAGCTAGCCATATTTTAGGATGTTCATTTTTAATAACATTCTCAGTTAAATCCAATGGTGCATGCGGTAGGTAGTATATTGTAGAGTCTGTGAAATTACTCCATTGTGGTGGATTTTCGTCAATCGTCCAATTGATTCCATTCTTTCCAATGTATTCTATATCATCGTTGGTAAATACAGGGTCATAGATTGAAACTTTTAATTGTTTTCCATTTTCATGCTCAATTTTCTCTATTATCTCTAATAATAATGCAAATTGGTACCTAGCTGGAATTTCTTCATGAAAGCTTCCGAGAGCTAAACACCTGATTCTATCAATTCCTTTATATTTTTCACACAATATATCTACCAATTCAGTGAAAAATTCAGATTCTCTAATTATTTGTCTAAATTTTATCAGATCACCATTAAACGTATCCAATCTATTCTTAATTTTTTTACCAACTTTCTTAAAATCATCCTGGGACATTATATATATAGATTTCCAAAATCTATATTGTATTGTTACTGGACCCTTTTATAACACTTGATGTGATTTAAATGTATCTTCGATGCCTAGTTTTCGTACCCCAGCTTATGAATGCTTGAATTTTTCGAACACTTGTATTATTAGTGCAGTTCCATAAGATAAAGTTAGAACTTAGTTTTAACTTATAGTCATGATCATCTTTTTAACTCTGTTCAAACTATTTTACCTTGTGTTTCTCCGGTGATTTCTCTTCTTTTATTTTGCTTAACTATCATAATTTTTGACGCTTTTTGCCTTCAAAGTCATATATCAAAATTTTTCAATATTTTGAAAATTTCTCGATGACTTTGAATAGTTTAAGACCAAAAATTTTCAAAAATTTTATTGGTAAAAATTGGATATAACTAGAGATAAAAAATTGTAATTCAGATCTTAATTATAGGATTATAAGTGTTTAACATATTAGCGAGTGGACCTGCTTTATAATGTAGTTTTGTTTTCTTGTTCTTGTTTATATTTTAGAGAATCATCTTTCGAGTAAATTGAGAGATCCATAATATCGTATTGAACAGGTTAATTTCTGTGAACAGAGAATAACTCCTTTTTTTTTATAAACTCGATAGGCTATCCATAAAACTGCTGCCATATACACATAATAGTTGCTTCGGATGCGTAAGTGTAAAGTTTTTGTTGGTAATTCTCACCCAAAATTAGGGAAACTGGTTTGTGAAAGACTAGGTATTGAACCTGCCCCATGTACTTTGAAAAATTACGTTAATGGTGAAACATCTGTTCAGATTGGTACTTCTGTGCGTGACGAAGATGTTTATGTTATTCAATCTGGTTCCGCAACAGTTAATGATCACATTATGGAATTATTGATTCTAGTATCCGCCTGTAGAGGTGGTTCTGCTAGAAAAATTACTGCCGTCATTCCTCAGTTTCCTTATTCCAAACAATGCAAAATGAAGAAGCATAGAGGTGCTATCACAGCAAGAATGTTAGCTAATCTATTGATTATGGCAGGTGCTGATCATGTTGTTTCAATGGATCTTCATGCCTCCCAAATGCAAGGTTTCTTCACAAAACCGGTAGACAATTTATATGGTGGACCAAGTTTAGCTAAATGGATTCGTGAAAATGTTGAAGATTATCAAGAAGCTGTAGTTGTCTCTAAGAACCCTGGCGGTACTAAGAGAGTCACGGCATTAGCAGATGCTCTAAAAATCAATTTCGCAATGATCCATACTGATCGTCGTCGTTCAAAGGATTTATATTCACAAAATAGAGACTTACAACAACTGAAACAGAGAAAACAGTCAATGTTAAGAAAGAATAAACCAATTGTCAAACAAGGTGAAACCCCTAACGAAGAAGAAAATATTATATTAACCAACGGGATTCAAACTGCTAGAATTCGTAATGGTCATGTAATTGGAGATGAAGAAGAGGAGGAAGAATCTGTTATCGAAGATTTTGATAGTGATGTAATCTCCATTGATGGTATCAATTCCACTGCATTGGGTGAAACTTACGATGCTATTGATTCTGATGATGATGAAGAGAGTGAATTTGTCCAAAAGGAAAAATTAATTACTTTGGTCGGTAACGTCCGTGGTCGTTCCGCCGTAATTTTAGATGATATGATTGACAGACCATCTTCTATCATCGAAGCTGCCGAGCACTTGATTCAAAATTGTGGTGCTAAAAAAGTCTACGTTGTTGCTACCCATGGTGTTTTCACTGGCGACTCATTAGAGTTGTTAGAACAATCTGAAGCCATTCATCAAATAGTAGTTACAAATACTTATCCAATTGCTGAGGCTCGTATAAATAAATCAAAAAAATTGACTATAATCGACGTATCTGCTATATTTGCAGAATGTATTCGTCGTGATCATTATGGTGAAAGTATCTCGGTGCTATTTGATTCTTTGGCCACTTAATATAATCTAATAAAAATACATCATTTTAATGCACTATATATAATATAACCTTCTATTTATATAGCTGTCGACTAGCTGCAGTTCTACTTTGAGAAACCTTCTTGCGATATTCTAAGTTAGAAAGGATTTAGAATTATCAAATAATCAAGTACCAAGTCATAACAATTATTTTTGATCGTTGATCATCGCCATTCATAAGACATTTAAATAATTGTTCACAATAAACACACATATATAATATATTCATAATATCTAACCATGTGTTACATAAAATTCTTGGTTTCTTTATTTAAGAGTAGAGATTGTTCGAAATAAAACAATGTCATAACATCTACTTGTTAATAGTATCTGAAGTAGCATTCAAAACACCATCAATAGACGAAACAGTCAATTCGGAAGCTTTCGTCAAGTTTAAAGTGCTTTCGGTATTATCTGTACTGTTTGTGTTGTCCGTTTCCCTTGATTCCAACGATACATCACTGATCTTGTTAAAATCTCTCATACCTGGTTGAAATGTTAGATTTGGACTAGTAATATTAACTGGAGTAAATTTCTTAGGTAAGTTAACTCTTGTAAATTTATTTCTAATCTTCTCTTGGACATAATCAATATCCAAGTGTTTTGTTAAAGAAATTTTGTGAATACAACTTATATAGTGTTTATCATCAAGCTGGACATCTAATGGATGTTGTGTATGGCAACCAGGTGACATTTTTAATCTAATCGAATGCATTTTTTCTCCATTGCCATCTGTGCTTTCATATAGTTCAAAATTAATCTGAGAAAGATAATCAAATTCAGGTAACGCATTCCTTGGAATTCTCATAGGTATACCTGATTCATAAATAATATTTAATAATGTATAGATATGAGACTCTTTTGTAAAATATGCAATACACTCAGGGTCTTGTCTCGTTTTCATTGCGTCTATATCGTCTAAAATTTGCCTGGCCAATGGTAAAGAGGTCAAGAGCCCAATATCTAATTTCTCTGAATCCTTAATGCCGTATTCTTTAGGACATATAAAGTCAAATAGAACTTTGGTTAGCTTAAATAATTCTTGGAAAAGGATGAAACGTCTTTTTTCAAAACATGAACTTTGTTGAGTCTTTTCAAAATCTACTGGCTTTTTGCTTTCAATAACCCACCCTGAAGACCCAAGAAGACTAGAACTCCTGCTAGCAGTAGATGAGCTAGAATGTTTAGGTACAGTATCTGTGATTTTGAAATTATTCTTGGCCAAAACATTGACAGGGTAGTTATTAACAAGGAAATGACTGGACACCTCATCGATGATTTGATGATCAAATCCACTAGGATCGAATGCGTGTTCTAAAAATTCACGATTATGGAGCGAATCATATTTTATGGTATCATAAAGCTCTGATATTTTTGATGGATCTAATTTTTCAACGCTAACAAATTCTTTAAAAAGTTTCTCCCATCTTTCCTTAAATAGGAACGGATCTTCACCACAACACCAACGTTTTTGAAATGTATCGACGTCCTTTGTTTGATAATTAAGATTGAGGACCTCATGATGATAATTCATCAAATCGACAACTCTTTTTGTGACCGTATAAGGACCGGGCATCTTAGCTGGCCAAGCAAATTGAGATGGAATTTCATTTCCAACTCTTAGTAATGGTTTCAGTTTCTTTTTTACTTTGTCCATTAAGTCTTTGGCAGCATTACTATCATCAAGCAAATCTTTTCTAATATTAATTTCGTCACTTCCCACTTCATTTTCACTAAATAAGGCTGATGCCCATACTTGAGCAGAGAGTAAAACACGTCTTTCTGATGAGGAAAAAATTTTGATGTTTTGAAGTATTGATTTGTTCAAGAGATCAAAATCTTGACGCATTTGTTCACCTAATTCACGAGCTTGATAACGGGCAGAATGTGTTGGTTCGCCACCCCATTTCAAAATAAATTGGACCTTCTCTACCTCTTTATCACTATTCAAAAGAGGCTTTAATTGAATTTTGGTTCCTGGAAAATCTAGTTTCTTTTTCAATGCTTTAAACAGGACATATAATTTTGTGGGATCTTCTGCATTCTCATCGATAGCAAGCTGTAAAGCTTTTAAAGCAATCTTTAAATCATCTGTTTTTCTTATCACAACTTCTTCTTTATGTCCCTTTAATAGTGAAATAAATATAGGAGAGGTGAAAGAATGCTTGAATTTTTGTTTAGGTGTTCTATCAGCATGGCGAATGACAGTGACCAATCCCTTGAATACCCATTTTTGAGACTTTTCTTCTTGAATAACTGGTAAATTTTTCTTCCTTAAATCAATTCTTTTTTTGGCTTCAATAAAAGTTTCCCTTAGAATCCTCACACAATGGTCATAATACGCAGCATTATCTTTTACAAAGGAAAACCCATTGACATCGATAACGTAACTTTTACCCTTTACACGTAAAATGTCAAATCCACATATCATTTGAGAAAAAACCTTACAAACACGACTTGCCATCTGCTTTTCTTCTGTGCTTAATTCTGTCAAATATCTAACTTCTTTACCATGCGTATTTCTTCTGACAATACCATCAACAACCGGCGACTTTCTTGTTTCGGCATGACAAAAGTTTTCTCCAACTGTGTAGGCTTTGACATCTTCAGAGTTGTCTGTTTCGATGAACATTTCATATATATATGATCCTTCAGTACGAGGCATTAATAATGTGGGGTCAAATTCCGAAGACTTATTGTCAACTTTTCTAAATAGCCTTCGACCACCACCACCATCTTTAGAATGATAATATATATAAATATTATGATTTTCTCCGTCAACAGGTTTTTCGACAAAGGGTTTAGTCATGGTTTCACCATTGACTTCTAAAGTGTCTTCATCAATCATTCGCCATTTTGGTTCTGGAATTGGATCAATCGATACCCCTCTCTCAATTAACATAGACTTTAATTGATCGTCATAGACTGGACCACCATCTCTGCTAATTTCTAATTTAGGCGGTGTCGGGACACCTGCGCTTTTTAAAAGTCTCAAACATAATCTTCTATCCCAAAGAGCTTTCTGCATTACTAGATCATTGATAAAAAATGGCTTTCTTAAATTTACATATTGGATAGCTTTCTCTAATGGAAAACCATTGGAGAAAAAAGAAATCAAAAAGTCACAAGTTGGCCAGTTTTCGACACTCTCATCTAATATAACTTTATCACCAAATATTATTGTTTCAAATTCACCATTTTCAATCAACGTATTTAGAATTCTCCTGCATGGTTTGGAAAGGACTTTATTATCCATGGCACAAACCCCAATTTTACCAATTTTTGGTAATTGAAGTTTCACGTGAGAAATAGACGGTCTTTTGGAGGAAGCAGTTGAGTTTGGTGCACTACTATTATTGCTCGAAGCTTCACTGTTGCTTGCTGAAGGAGATGGAGGATCCATAGATACCGGATTCGGGTTAGAATTGAAAGAATTATCATTGAACTTAATAGGATTTAAAACATATTCCTTGGCTGCAATGTTAACACTGGGAGAGCTAGCAGCTTTGATTGTCGTCGAATTACCATGTTGTGAATTATGACTTAACGTTCTCTGTAATGTCGCACCTACATCCTCATCTTCTTCATCGGAACCTTCCTTAGGACTAACAGGTAGTAGCTTCAATGAAGTATTTTCGCTGGAAGAAGTCTTAGGAACAAAATCCATCAGGAAAGGAGCCATTGACTCCATAGCTTTCTTCGTTTTACTGTCTAATTCGCTCTTGTTTGGAGATGTTGATAAACCCTCATTATGTCTAGAATCTTTCTCCTGTTCTGACATCCTTATAATAAAGGTCACCTTCACTATACTGCACGTACTTCTGATCTGTAAATATAGCTGGATACGATATATATAATCAAGTTTATACCTATGTAAAATTGAAATAAATTTATATTACTTAATATTATCTTGTAGTAAATCATTGCTATGGTTTAGAGGGGCTGAATAGAGATATCTTTAGATTCTGGATTTATATCTTTACATTTTCATATGCGGTAACCCGACTTAATCATTATTTCAATTTTAAATATTGAAAAATTTTTAGACATAAAAATCGATGAGCATTGAATTATTGTTACATATCTAACATATAAGAATAATCATTATATATCGAAGAGTTAACTCAAGTAATTTAATAACCAGATAAGTGATTTATTTTGAATTGAAAGATCTTAGACTGGTTTTCTATATTCTCCTGTTCTTTTAAACTCTCTACAGACTATTCGTGAATATTCGGTATCATGAGTACCATGATTGAACAAAAGAAGAGAAAGTTGAGTTCAGCAATTGTTGCCGCTAGAAGAGATCCATCAAAGATTTTTTCTCCATACAGAGTAATTGGTAATGTTAGTAATTACGTTCCATTTTCTGTAGGTACATTAGGTTCGACTTTTTATATTGTTACTAGTGTTGGAAAAAGTTTCCAAATTTATGATGCTAATAATTTGCATTTACTATTTGTCTCTGAAAAAGAACTAGACAACCCAATTACTGCTTTTGCAACTCACTTCCATTACGTATATGTAGGATCCGGAAATAAGGTGTTTGTCTTCAAAAGAGGTATTCAAGAATATGAAATCGAACTAAAGGCAAATGCGAGAGTCAAATCAGTTTGTGTATTTGGGGACTTTTTATGTGCATCAGCAGAAGATGGCATACTTTATATCTACAAAAAGAAAAATGCTTCTGCTAAGTATCCTACTGAATACTACTCTCAATTCCAAGTTACAGAGCTGCTAGGAGGCGACATTGTATCAATCATACATTTACCAACTTATTTGAATAAAATTGTCATTATTACAAAATCCAATTTATTATTAATTAATGTAAGAACAGGTAAATTATTGTTCCAATCTCAAGAGTTCCCTAACAATATAACAACAGCATGTGATGCTCCAGCCTTAGATATAATTGCGCTTGGTACCAATGCGGGTCAACTTATGATGTATAATATAAAAAAAGGTAAAGTAATAAGAAATATCAACATTCCAAAATCACATATTTCCTCCATATCATTCAGAACGGATGGCGCACCACATATGTCTGTAGGTTGTACCAATGGTGATTTAATATTTTATGATTTAGATCGTCGTTCCCGTATTCATGTTATTAAGAATGCCCATAAAGAATCCTTAGGTGGCGTTATGAAAGCTATGTTTTTAAATGGTCAACCTATAATAGTAACTTCTGGTGGTGATAACTCTTTGAAAGAATTTGTTTTTGACCCATCTCTTTCTCAAGCTGACGGTGAAACTGTTGTTCAACCACCAAGATTGTTACGTTCTAGAGGTGGGCATTCACAGCCTCCTTCCTGTATTCAATTTGCAGACTCAAGTGCACACATGTTGTTATCATCATCTAGAGATAGATCTCTTTGGTCATTTTCATTGAGAAAGGATGCACAGTCACAAGAATTATCACAAAGACTTCATAAAAATTCGAATGGTGATCGATTAGCAGGTGGTTCTGTCAGGGAGAAATTTCCTGAAATTTTATCCATGGCTATTGAAAACTCGAGATTAGGTGAATGGGAGAATGTTATTACAGCACATAAAGATGAAAAATCTGCTCGTACATGGGATATGCGTAATAAGAGAGTAGGCAGATGGACTTTCAATACCACAGATGATGGATTTGCTAAATCTGTTGCTTTATCTCAATGTGGCAATTTTGGCCTTGTTGGATCTTCGAATGGTAGCATTGTGGTTTATAATATGCAAAGTGGTCTTATCCGTAGAAAATATAAACTTCACAAGAAAGCAGTTACTGGCATTGCTATTGATGGTATGAATAGAAAAATGGTATCTTGTGGTTTAGATGGTATTGTTGGTTTTTATGATTTTAACAAAGCTACATTATTAGGTAAATTGGTACTGGATTCCTCGATTTCATCCATGGTTTACCATCGTTCATCTGATTTAATTGCACTAGTTCTAGATGATTTATCGATAGTCGTGATTGACACAATAACACAAAAAATCGTCCGTCAGCTATGGGGTCATTCCAATAGAATTACCTCTTTAGATTTTTCACCAGATGGCCGTTGGATTGTTTCTACATCTCTAGATTCTACTCTTAGAACTTGGGATTTGCCAACTGGTAATTGTATCGATGGTGTAAAACTTGAAAATGTAGCCACAAATATTCAATTTTCTGCTAACGGTGAATTTATTGCTACTTCGCATGTTGTTGGTAATGGTATTTGTTTATGGACTAATAAAAGTCAGTTTAAATCTATATCGACTAGAGCTATTTCAGAAGATGAATTCAGAAATATAATGCTACCTAATAACTCCGCATCTGGAAATTCTAATATTATCGAAGGTGCATTAGATGTTAGCAACGATGATGAATTAGATATAGATTTTACAAACTACGAATCACTTTCTCAGATAAATGAGGATTTGATCACATTGTCGGTTGGCCCAAGGAATAAATTGAATACATTGTTGAATCTTGATATTATTAAACAAAGGTCTAAACCAACTGAGGCTCCTAAGAAACCAGAAAAAGCTTCGTTCTTTTTACAATTAACTGGTGACAAAATTGGTGACGAAGCTTCTACTAGGGAAGGTGTTGTGGATACTTCCGCCCTAGAATCTGCGGAAAGTGAGTCTAAATTAAACGAAGCAGGGGCAGCTGAACAAGAATTGCAGAAATTCAAGCCAAGAGGCCATGTTGAGTTGGAATCCCAATTTACTAAGTTATTACGTGAATGTTCTAAGCAAAACAATTATAGTAAATTCTTAGAATATTTAATTAAACTATCCCCATCTTTGATAGATATTGAAATCAGAGGTCTTGATTCATTTGAGCCGTTTAATGAAATTATATTCTTCATCAATGCTTTGACAAGTGGTTTAAAATCTAAACGCAACTTTGAGTTATATGAAGCATTTATGAGCATATTATTTAAAGTTCATGGTGATGTATTACATTCAAATAATACAAATGCCAACATTTCTGAAGCATTAGAAAAGTGGGATATTGTTCACTCTGAATGCAACAAATTAGATGACTTATTAAAATATTGTTCTGGTGTATTAAATTTTATTTCAAGTAATTAATCATTGTAACATTTCTATTTTATAAAATATACTATTTGGTATAATGCATTGATAATGTTATAAATATAATAAACATATTAAATATAATAAATATATAATAAAGAGAGGAGGTATTGTTAGTTTTGGCCATCTTTGTAATCACCTACTGTGATAAGCTTGGGAATATTAACTTTGGATTTAGAATTATGAGTTTCAATAACTTTAGCACAGGTTGTATGTACTATTTTTGATTTACCATATATGTTTACTAAAGATACAGAATCGTTCGATGACAAAGGGAACTTTTTATCACAAACACTGCATATATCTGTTTCTTTAATAAGATAATTTTCAGAAAATATAACGTTTAAAGTATTAGTAGTGTTGATTAATTCAAGTTGGAGTAAACTTCTCTCCAAATTACTATCTCCAACTTTCAAAGATGTTGTTTCAATAGTGTTCAATAAATAATCACATATTATTTTGATGTTTGTGTTTGGCGGCATCAATTTAAGAATGGTTTTAGTGTTCAACTTTGAACCAAATTCCTTCAGAAAATAAAGCACATCTTCGTTCTCGTTAATATCACTAGCAGGCAGCTTCAATATTTGCTGTAAGAAATAAAGTATGACAGATTGACCTCTTTCCATATCCTCTCGATATATTCTAAGACAGTACTTTGAAGCCTCTGCATAGTTGTGTAGCTTATTATAAACAATTGAAACTGATAAATTATCTTCTCTTAATTTGTACAACGGATAGATTTTTAAGAATTGTAAGTAATTAAGATTATCGATATCCATATTTTGTCCTTCTCTTATGCTATCATCTAGAATTTTTAGCACAAATTTTGGTTCATATATCATGGATGATTTTAATAAAGAGTTAAATTTCTTTCTTATATGTGCATCAGATAAATTTGCAATATAAGCTTTAATTAATATACTTTGAAGAGTAGCGTTTGTTAACTGAAATGAACTAATAGTAAATTCCAAATATGAAACTGCAAGCTCTGCATCAAAGCTCTTAATGAAATTATACACTTTTTGGTAATCTCTCCCTTTTGAAACTAAAGTATCTTGCATAAAAACCAAAATTATTACAGATTCCTTGTCATGATAAATATCTAATACCCATTTAGTGTAATCAAATATTAGCTCAATAAAATCATTTGGAACATTCCGCAAATATCCAATAATAAGTAGTAGAATACCATCTTTGATCTCTTGTTCATCAGTGGAAGAGAGAGATAAATATAATGTCTTTAAAAAATTTAAAGCTTCTTTATGCTTACCTGACTGAAAGTAACAATCAATCAATTCTTGGAACATATTATTTTTCTTCAATTGTGATATAACAACATTTTCCTTCGCATAGTTTTCAACTCTCAAAAATGGACCAATTAGTGCTTTGTTATAGTTAAAATAAATTTCAAATAACGAAGTGTCTAATAATGTCAGTAAATCAACGATGCTTGTATCTTCATCATCATCAACTAAGAAAAAGTCGATAGTTTGATTAATTTTTCTGCCAAATATTTTCCACGTTACGTTGCCTTCGAATTTGGAAATCTTGATATTTTTAATATGTCGCCTAATTTCTATTAAATATGGAACATAACAATGCAAAATTAATTTAGGCAGTACCATATTTGTATAAGCATCAGGTAAAGAGTAGTATTCTGCATCGATATCATCATCATAATGTTTCAAATGATCCATAACATAGGCTAAGATTACATTGGGTAAAGTTTTGAGTAACACCAAATGTGGTGGCGCCCAGTAAGTAATAAATAACTTGAAAATATTTTCGACAATTATTCTTTGAATATTATAAGATTTCTCTATCACATCTTCATTATATTCAATACTTTTAAGATAATATTGATACCTTTCAAATACCCTTAGGCATAATACTACCGTTAAATCTCTGAGCTTCATTGCGCATAAGTCCAAGGAATGTTCAGGATCTGAAGAAACGCATATATCTAACGAGTAAGTAGAAGATAAAAAGTATTTGTAAAATAAAACATTGCGCCAAAGTTGGTTAAGTTCTTTATCCTTATTCGTATTAAAATCAAATTCTTTCACTAAAATGTGCTGTTCAAATGAATCATCTACTTGATAATGATATAAGTGAACATCATCCGATTTAGTTATCATTACAAAATATGGCCCTTCCAAAAGTAAAATGTCTTTAATTTCATCATCTACCGTCATATTTAGGAAAGGAAATCCCTGTTCATATTCTATAAATTTAACACTATGCTCATTATATAAAAGCACAACATTAAGATCTATATGTTTCACTGAAAAATAATCTTCGTTTAAGCTATTAAAGCAATTGCAATCAGAGAAAACCAAAAAGTGTTGATTGTCGTCTCCTGTATGTAGTTCTAAAATATTTCGGGAAATGAAGTCAAATATAATTGGATTTTCTTTTTCAGAAGGTTTGAATATATACCTAATATTATCATTAGAATGATCATGACGGAACTTTTGTTGTTGCCAAAAATAGCCAGAAACTTTGCGAAAGGTTTGGGATGATGGCCTTGATTTGTTAAAAGTGTATTCTGACGCCTTACTACTGATTGATTTATTTGACACTATATCTCTTGGATTATTGCCCTGAGATTCCTTCTCACAAATATTTTTAAAGTTATTTAATGCAACCATCATATCATCTGGAGCAGTTCTTTTTGTAATTTTATCTATTTTTATTAACTTGTCCACATCATGCTTCCACAAATATATTCCATGTTTAGTAGATATTAAAATTCCTTCCTGGATAGCCAATGCAGATAAGGCTTTTTCACTTTTATGGAACAAAGGTACATCTATCATTTTTTTATAAGTGGTACCTTCCCATATTAATGCTCTTAAAGTTGGCTTCGTTTTTGTTGAATAGAGTAAAATGGTTTTGTAGTCATCAGTAGTATGTGTATGTCTTATATTAAAAACCCATGTCTGTTCAATTCCTCTCTTTTCGAATATGTAATCATATTGAGAAAGATTACTACTATTTAACAATATGATTGTTTTGTCACATTGTGCAAATATCGTGGATATACTATGGGAATATTTTAAGTCGTATATACGTGATTCATCAGTATGCAGGTGTTTAATTAGATTTGGGTATGTCTGAAGATGTTTAAATATATCCTGATTTTTATGGTAAACCAGAACATCATTATGAGAATTAACAATTATCAATTTTGAAACCTCAGGCAATGACAAGGAGGCATAAATAGACTTGATATTGAACGTGTCAATTCTTTTAGCAGTCAACATAGTTCATGTAATAACGACTAAAATTTTGTGATGTTAGTTTAATTATCCAGCTGAAGCGTGTTCCGTCCTCTTTTTAAACCCTTTATTCCGTTTTTCTTCGCAGTTAGTAATTATTGAACTAGTATTTGATAAATACAATGTCAATTCAATTCTAACAATCATTTTAGTATTACTTAGAGGAAGATTCCCAACTTTGTTCGCATATATGTACGGATTCCATTTTTAACGATTTTTGATATTGACTAAAATCTAAAAATTAAGGTCGTGAAGTTCTGGAAAAATAAATTAATTAGAAGAAATAATTTATAATTTGGTATTGCAATAAAGTAGTTGATGATAATTGTGAAATAATATATACCTGTGTAAATATTTATAGAGGGAACTATGCTCAAAGGTTCCAATGAAAAAAATTTAATATAAATTTATGGATTTAAAGACCCATATAGGAGCAACTTTTACATAATTGATTAAAGATACTACTCAGTAAACTGTATTTTTCCTTTCCTAAATACGTTCTAGAGGATCATCGAAAGGGATATCAATAAATCAGGGTATAGGACAGTTTGAAAAATTCACAAACTTAAAAGGGTTTTCTGCAATTAAAGATGGCTAATAAAGTTCAGTTAGAAACATTGTTTAATAAATTATTAAAATTGCCAGATGATACAGAAATTTCAAAAATATTGAAGGAGATTGAGGATAATGATAACTATATAACTTCTATACAACTTCAAACTCTCATGAATATACATGATAAAAGTTTTAAAGAGAAATATCATAACCAATTGGAACAACTTTATAATAAATATAAGAATAAGAATTATACTTCTGATGCTGGTTTGCACAATGATGCTGCTATAATAGACCGAGATATACGTATATTGGAGGAAACTATGAAATTACTGAAAGAGAATTCATCAGAGCATAAAAAACACATACGATCTATTACTAAAAATGGAATAGCTAGTGATTAGCTTCATAAGATATTGAGTAAGAAAATATGTTTTACAACATTTTGCTTATGTATCTGCATGTAATTAAATATGTATATGTTATCGATAAATGATTAACTATCTTACATATTTTTTTAATAATATTACAAATTCACATTATTTCAGAATATAGGATGAATTAGTTTTGGTTAAACCAGTTAGACCCAATCTTCGATACAATTGGTAATTCTTTTTCATTGATTGTTGCTGACTTGGTAGTTTCTTCATTTGTTTTTCTAGGAACTACTTTAATTGAATAAATTGAATAGCTCAGACCATCATGAGTGGCTGTCATTGAAAGTGGTTGTTGTGCTGCTGTAGAATATTCTAACTCTGGTAAGGAGGGTGAGCCTTCATTTTCATATTCTGAAGTATTGCTTAACGAACTTAAATCCTCGCCCCATTGACGTGAAGTTAATCCAAATCGTTTTACACTTGAATATACCCGTAAACATGGTAGAATCAGTATTGTCATCTCAATATCATATGGAATGTCATCTTTATTATTCAATAAAGAATGAGAATCTGTAACATCATCAGTATTTCTTAAATTACCTGGAGTTCTATTTAATAAAGCCGGGTCTCTATGTGAATCGGTGGTCTTAGTCGTGTCTCTTAATACACCGGAATGCTTTAAAACTAAGATAGGGTCTGAATCATCTGTATATATTTGGCAACCCCACAATTCATTATTATCCAATCTTGGGTTCATATTAAATTTATTTGTCAGGTCCTCGTATAATATATGGATTGTTATCAAGCTGTTAATCTTTGCATCTCCCAAAGGTGGTAGAAATGGTGCCGGTGTCCCTAATTGGTCTATATTATAAGGAAACAGTAGTTGGTTATCAAAATATCTTTTTTCATTAAGAACACCAGTGCGGAATGGGTGATAATACATAGAACATATTACGTTTTCTTGCCTAGGATACTTTTCCGCTACAAATTTAAGCACAGAAGTTGAATCAACGACAATATCATCATTCTGTTCATCGATCTCATCTAAGAGTACATTTTCTTTATTTGTACTATTACTAGATAATTGATGTTTTGCACTTTTGGTCGAGTTCAATATTGTTTCCTGTAAATTATATATCTGAAATTGATTTCTCTTGTACTCATCGTTTGTATCCATTGTGGATGTTAGATATCAGTTAATGTAATTCTTACCTTCGTCAAATAGTGAATACAGTACGCTGAAACCAATTGAGATCCCTATTTTTTGTAAGTTTTGTTACCTTAACTATATAATTCTTGTTTCAAAAAATAACAATTTTATAACTACTTTTATTAAAATTTTAAAAAAATAACTTTGGCCTTTAAATATAAGCTCTCAATATAACCAGATCAGATATGAAAGAAGATTTGACTACAACCATCGAAAACTATATACTTGTAGTATACTCATCGTAAAATAATTAGAATAAGAATTAACAGTAAAAGAAGTGATGTGAATTGAATTGAGAAGTTACTTACACTATCAAATTCACAATTAGGGTAACCTCATTGCAAAATGTATTGGGAGCTCACTTCCTTCTATATTCTTACACCCACGCACCACATATAAAAGTATTAAATGCTATTAATATTAGGTGAGCCTAGCTAGAAGCATACTTCATCAAGATGACGATATTCTTACCATTAACCAAGTTATATCGTTTAACGCAAACACTGAGTACTATTTAACTAAGAAAAGAGCAGGAGATGCCCCAATATTTTTCTTGTCTACATGATTCTTATTGCAAAAGTTGATTGAACATTTCTACAGATGAATATATATGTCAGCCATAACAGACTTATCAATTGCTTTAGTATCCCAATATGTCAATCATTTACAATCGTTTAAGATATGCACACAGAGGTTGGATAAGAATATAGTTAAAGTTGGGTTGATCAGTACTTTAAATCAGGAAACTGAAAGCATTGCCCAAAAATATAATTTTCATTATCTAACGAATTTAAATTCAAAATTGAATAGCGATGAGAATTCGTTAGTTCAACTAGTTTATTAAGAAAGCTAATTTACATTCACATTATAATTAATATCGAAAATGTTCTTAAAGTCAGTGTAACTATGACATAAAGGTTACTGGCCACTCATTACATTAAAAAACTCCCAATTCCTTCGAGTTGTAAACTGTATATAAATAATAAAACCAAAACGGTCCTAAAATAAACAACTGAATACGGTGAAGGATACAAAATAAATTGTAGGATGGTCTTAAAGAATCTCCACCAGGAGACCTCTGTTCTCATTAGACCAGTGAAAAAATAAAATTATCATCATGTAAAAACATTTCTGTATTAATAACAGTAGTGAAAGTGCGATCTAATATACATTATGATCACTACATGATAAGAAATAAAGATAACGATTATATCATAATGTTATATGCACCCATAATCCATCAAATACAATTATCATGTATATTTCTTTACAGTTCATAGCAATCACACAATTCCTGCAATGAATTTAACACTTCAGTGAAACTAAGTTCATTTAGTAATTCAATGGACTTTGAATCCGAAAAATAACTCTTCTTCATTTAAATTTTACATAACTAACATCATAATGATATTACAGGTTGTTTGAAATCTTTTCTTTAATTTATAACCTGTTTATATATGTTTATTTTGGAAAAAAAATTTTACTTGAAAGTCAATTGGAAAATGATCATTACCCGGTATCCTAATATTATGAAGAAGGGCATCTCAATTTAACTCTCATCGATTAATTATATCATAATCTAAGTATTACGAGTCATGGTACTGCTATAGAAGTTCAATCAATTGTTGTTTTATTAAAATTCTGCTAATATTATCATATAACATGTATTTTTATTAATATACTTGGATATTATATGGTTTTTAATGAGTTATTTATTATGGTTAAAATATCTATGCAATGCGGCGGTGTTGACATCATTCTATCTTAATGTATGGTATTTCGACACGTTCTCCGAATCCTTTTTCACCATATCTCTTCAACTCAAAATTATCCTCAAACCAATCCAACATTTCAGGTAAACTTTTCGTAGACATTAATTCTTTAAGTAATGACTTTGATAGTTGCATATTTTCTAACATGCAAAACAGATGGTGTTGGGTCAGTTGGAATGGTAAACAGGTATATTCGATGGTTCTATACCAAAATCGTTCAATGCACCCCCATGGGCATCTTCCATACCCACTAAACAAGGCTGGGTTTTCTAATAATCCCCTTACAGCCATTACAGCATTTGCGCCCGTATAATCAGCAATTCTGGTAACGTCGCTTAACTGGAAACAGTCTCCATTTGCCACGACCGGTATATTCTTATCTTTAATCTTCGATATTATATATTTGATTGCATCCAAATTGACCGGTTGAGATGATCTTGTTCTTCTTGTTCTTCCATGAATAGTGATCCAATCAGCACCAGCATCACAGACTCTCCGACATAGCTCTACCGTCGTATCTAAGTCATCGTGGATTCTGATTTTGGTTTCCAACCTTAATGTGTCCTTATATTTTTCTTTGACAGTTCTCACCATTGATGAGAGCAAATCAGGATTATAAATCAAAGCGCAACCAATACCTTCTCTTATTTGCTCTTTAATAGGACAGCCACAATTTATACCTATACCGTCACAATAAGGAGCCACCATTTCACAAAATTTAAGCAAATCGGTAACATTGTTGACACCAACTTGAACAATTAATGGTGTGTCTGAAGAATTCCTTGAAAAATCAGCCTGCCTAGCATGTTCATTCCTCACAAACTCACGAGCTAATATCATTGGTGAATATACGATATCGGCGTTATAGTCACGACAGATTTGACGAAATGGTAACTTAGAATATCTTACCATGGGTCCCGCTATTGTTGCCGGTCTATTATGTGTTACCATTCTTGTTTTAATTATATGCAATGGATCATTTTCTGAGGTAAGAGGTTTAGGTCTCGGAATCACCACTTTTTTTTTTGTTTCCATATCTATTAAAGATGTACTACTTCTTATTGCTTTGTATGCGTTAATTTACTTTTCTTAAATAAACATAAATAGCTTCTGATCATTTTAAGATATTTATATATATTATCTTTAAATTGCACAAAAGTTTCCGATGAGCTGACTTTTAAATATGGAAAAGTAACATTTTGAATAATTCAGATGACCGAGTAGAAAAACATGACAATGTGAAAAAAGACAATGTTTAATTAAGGTTCACGAAAGGTAAACTCAAATATATATTAAATGGGTTATTAATATTTAAAGGTTTCTATATAATAATACAGGTTTATGGAATATATCTGTCAAAGTGTTATTATATTGACATAATAGCATACCATAATAATGCAAGGTGCGGAATGGTGAAAACCATGCTATAGATGAATTGATAATAAATCATTCGAACTAAACGCTTTATTACAAGTTGGACACTTCCTCATTCTTGAGGATAAACGTTCCTTACAACAATCATCACAAAAGACGTGGCCACAGGTTTTAATTGCAGTACTTTTCCAATTTTTAGAACATAGAGTACAATACACTAGCGAACGAAAGTTATCCAGTTCTTCTGCTAAACCGGAAGAATCACCACTACCATTTGATAGTAGAGATTTCTGGAGCTTTAAGTTTTGATCTTCTAAATGTTTGATCTTGGAAGCCAAATTATTTTTGGCGGTTACCTCGGCATCTAATTCACCTTGAAGTGTGGTATATAAAGATATATGCTTAGAATTTTCTTCTTGTAGATTTAGATTAATCTTCTTTTGTTGAGAAATCTCGGAAGAAAGATTATTTTGCTTCATTACTTCATCCTTCATATTATTCAATAAAGATTTTTCATTGTTTTGTGATAATTCTAACTGTTTATTTAAATTTTCAATTTTTTGTTGATAAAGTTTATCGGCTTCTTTCAATTGTGAAATCAATTCATAGCTTTTTTGCAAACTTTTTGATAAGTTTTTATTTTCAATTAGTATAGAATCTTTTGACCTCATTACTGCAAAATATTTTTGATCAGCTTTAGTCTTTTCTACAGTTAACTTTGAGATTACATTTTCAGTATTCAAATATTCTGTATATTTAATGTTTATCGTATTGGATATCTCCTTGAATGCAGTTTCTAAATCTTGTAATTCATTTAGTAAAGCATCTTGTGGTAAACCAGTAGAGTTGGAATTTCTTATTTCTATTTTATCCCACTGTGTTTTCAAAATTGACAAGGTGCTTTCCAAATTAGTTATCATCGCGGATTTAGATGTTTGGGCTTCTAAGATCATGTTTTTACTTAATAAATCATCACGAGCCGATCTAATTCTAACTAAATCTTTTTCCAACGATGCATTATGTTTTTTCAGAGTATCTTGAGCAGATTCAAATTCTTTTGTTAATGTGCCATTATATATTTCCATACTCTCATTCAAAGATTGAAATTTCTTTAAAAATTCATCATTAATTTTAGATAGCTTTATGTTCTCAGAAGTTAATTTATCTAATCTTTGGATTAAATTCTCATCCTGAAGTTGGTTAGTTCCTTGATTTTTTTGTGACAATTGGATTCTTAAAGTAACCAACTCCTGTTCGTTTTGCTTTTTAGTATTTTCTAAATTTTCTATAACTTTCTTTAAAGATAAAATTTCTTGATCATAATTTTCTATTTTGATTTCATTAATAAGTTTCTCATTTGATGCCCCTTCTAAATCTTTTTCAGTTTTCGTTAAAGTCTGATCTTTCAGAGGAGTCTCATTTTGTTCAACATTGTTATCAGAAGTAGTTTCCTTAATAGAATTTTCAGATTCGTCAACCTCTTTTTGGAAAACCCTTTTAACAGTTAATGAATCTTCTCTATCGTATTTTCTAATTTCATTTTGGTAATACTTTTTCACAGCATTAATCTCTTTAGTTAAATTTTCATTTTTCACTAGCAGTTCATTTTTAATTTTGTTTAAATTTTTAATCTCTAGCTTAATATCTATAGTAGCTTGATCGGAATTTTTGGCAGTACCATAATATTTTATAAAAAGTTTCGATAAAGCATCGCTTGATTCAAAAATTCCTAAAATATCATTGCTGAAAAGTTTATCAAAAAGTTCCTTCTCTGAGACAGAATCGCAATTGTCCTTTAATGAAAGGGCTATTGTAGATAAAATAGAAAGGCTCTCAGCTAAACGGGTAGATATATTTGAGTTTTCCAATTTGGCTAAATCGTATTGTTCTCTCAAACATCCTAATTGCTGTTTATATTGGTTCATACACCTATAAAGAGCTTCCTTTTGAAAAGCAATTACATCCCTCCTTGTAAGAGGCTCGTCAGGATCACTTAAATCAAGCTTAACTTTCTTTGAAGGCGGTTCCGTAGGCATTATATAATATTCAAAACTTGATACAAGTTTCCTCTGCGGATTATTTACTTTAGCGTCGAATATTTAGCAAGTTATATATCCTTAAAAGAAAAGAATCCTTATGAGTTAATAAATATGTTAATGAAAAAGATAATTGTTATATTATAAATATTACTTATTAAAAGATTAATTAAGTTGAAACTTGTAAAGTTTTCATTTTCAAATTCAATGTTATTTATTGTAATATTGAAAAAAGAATAAACAATCAAAAAATAAATAATATTCTGCTTTACAAGATTCGTATAAGATGCTTTTCAAACAATTACCCAAATGTAACAATATTAGTGTAAGCGCATAGTTATATAATTATAATCTTTCGATGATATATATTGTAATTCTTCAAATAAACCTGTATTAAATAAATATTATCAAAATATAAATTGGAAATAAAAACGAGAAAATGGATGGAAATTCTTAAAAATAAAAATGAGATGAAATGAAGTGAAAAATGCGAGTAATAAATTGGTGATACATGAACTTTATCTCAAGTGTAGGTAGTAGTTGATAATCGAGTCAAATATGTAAGACTATCCGATATGCTGTCTAATGTGTGGTGTGACCTCTATGATATTTCAAACCGTTTAGGTTCTTATATCTCTTGCCACAAACTTCACAATGGTATGGTTTATCTTTTTCGAAATCCGAGTTATGATATAATGGTTGATTGGTTATTGGATCTAGGACTGTAATAGTTCCATCCGGATTATTTTGTAGTTTTTGGTGCTTGTGACCATGAATCTTGTGGTATTTCAAACCATTTTGATTCTTATAGCATTTGTTACAACCGATAACGGGGCATTTAAATGGAGTGTCCTTTTGAGAATCAGTAGCATGCAAATATCTTGCTGGATCGTCTAAGAAATTATTAGAGGCGTGAAGGTTGTATGTGTTGATATGAAGCTCATTTAAGTTGTGATTGAGATCTGGAAGATTAATTGAACTGTTCAAATTTAGTGATGGGTCATCATTTATTTTATCGACGGGAGAAGCGATATTTTCTTGCTCAAAGTCATCTTCATCATCATCATCTTCTTCTTCTAACTCTTCCCCATATTCCCCTTCTTCATTCTCATTATCATGGCATTTAGTATCTATATCACCTAAAGCAACTTGTTCGCCTTCTGAATTAAATTCCATTTTTTTGGCAAATGGATTGTTAAATTGGATAGTATCGTTTGAACCATTTAATTGTGTATTATCGGTTTTTAAAGAATCGGGTGTTAGAGGAGCAATTGAATGAGGGCCTTCGCCATTCTTTGTATCCATATCTAAAAATATTTCATTTGTAGATATTGAATCAATGACATTTGTATGATCATAATAATTTAATGGGATTTGGTTAAAAGATAGACTCTGATCATGAGATGAATATTTTTGATTTTGAGAATTTTTGTTGTAGTAAGCTTCATCATCTAAATTTATATGATTTTCTTTGTAATGCGATAATAAATCATGTAAATTTGGCAATGATAATCCACAACATGAATAATCTTTACAAAACTGTTTTTCAAATTCTAAATTTGTATCATTGTAGTCATGCAAACTAACCCTATTGCCATTAATATCAATCAAGCTGTTACGTTTATTAAGTGAGATGGATTTGTGTTGATTATTTTTTAGAACGGCTTCATTTAATGTAGCATGGAAAACCGATTCATTTCTAAGCCATGTACTTATACGTCTTGTGCCCCACGAAACACCACCGACGCCAGCAGAGTGTATTATAGAATCTCTCCTTATCTTATCAATATTGATATTGTGAGGAATGACGTCCTGCGAAATTTCAAATTGTGAGTTCATATCGTTATAGTTTTCAAAAATATTATGCCGTTATTAATGCTTATATGTGTAAAAACAACCAGTGTTGATTTGTTATCAAATTTATCTTATTAGCGATGTTTGAAATTTGAATAATTCGAAATATTTTAAAAGTAAAAACCTTCGATTAGAAGAATATAGTTTATAATGGAATATATTGGTATTTGTGTTTAGGTTGAGAGTATAAGTTGTTATTTTTTTAGGAATAACACAAATATATATTTAAGAAAATATAAAACTATCGATTAAATAATAGATATCTTATATGTTTCTTTATAATAATAAAAATGCTTGTTGATTTTTGTTATTTTTAAGTAAGCGAAGCCTAGATGTTCAGATATCAACTTCAAAATATGAAAATGACAATATTTAATAAAAAGGTTATACAATATATAAGTTTCTTGCAATACCGTACATTAAATGACATTGATATGACAATATTACTTTGGTTTATATATATATTAGTATTTGTAGTATTATCTATTATAATAATGAACACATTATACATACTGTATGTCATTTTACTTTTCGAATAATCATTAAAAGACTAAATTTGTTAGTAGTGTAGTATGTGGTATTCATCGTCTATACATCTTACGTTTAGAGGAGCATTAGTTACAAAACTGACACCGAACAGTATTATTGCTACAATAGTATACAGTGTACTGCAACTCATTATGAACAATCAGTTTCGCATGATCTTATACAATTCAGAAGGGGAAGGGGGCGGGATGAGGGAGATGGTAGGTGGTGGGTAGGTAGGATAATTTGTAGATAATACCGATTTGGGAGGCGGCGACGATTAAAAAAGTTAAAAAGAATTACAATTGCAGAGAAACAAGCATATTTACGAAAGTATAAAAAACCAAAAAAAGAAAATAAAGAGAAGTAGTATTTATGCATTTTTCGAAGAAAAAGCATAAATAATATATATTTTACTAAATATCATACGCACAATATACTGGAGTATATTGGCATATAGACTGTCATTTCCGAAGATACTGATCTTATTGCTAATATATCGAGAAAAAAAAAAAATAATATAAACTATTACAATTAAAAAAAAAGAAATATTCCCATGTTAGCAGAAAAAACAGTGGAGGAAGCAAATGTATTTTTTTTAATTCATCGTCTCCTCTATTTACCGAAATGGGATAAGACCCAATGATATATTGCACCGACTAATTGTAGAAGAATGAGATAAAGATGCATTGCTTCTTTTCTGCGGTGATGTTGTATTCCGATAATTTCTTCTTTCATGTTTTTTTTAATTTTTTATCTTAAGATCAGTCTGTTGCACGAAAAAGCCATAGCTGAACGTTTAGAAGCGGTTTTACTGAAGAAAATCAGTTAGTCCATGTTTAACATGCATTATTATCGTAGGAGGGAAGATCTGACCATAGTAACAATTGTAGTGCCAATTTATAAATGAATAGGTGAGGTATTGGGTCTTTTTTTTTTTGGTTGACTAAATTTGTTATTTCCGTGGGACGTTGTTTAGCTCTAGATTCGGAATCTCCGGTGGAGTTGGCTGGTTGAGTGGGTTTTTCCGGAAAAAGAATCTATTTCGGATACTTGCACTGGACAATATATGTTATTATTATTACAACTACTATATGCTTCCACGGTACATGCGTTATAGATAAATTATTGTAATAGGATTATAATGTTACGATATATTCATAGCCTAGTATTCTGTCGATACCTTGGAACGCATTGTTCACCACACTATTTTCTAACGGATCAAAGAATTCTAGGCTATCGTTGTTATAATGTTTACTTAACAATATTAAAATCGCGATGCAAGCAATGGCGTTTCTGCTACCTTTCTCTCTTATAGAGTATTTTTTGGTAATATTCAGTCAATGTATTATGTATGGATGTTGTTTTTTTCTAATTTAAGTTTATTAAGTTCTGATCGTACTAATTTGTTTACTGTTGATTTTTTTTGGCTGTGATGCACAAATCGGTTCGAAATGAATGAGTACAACAGAAAAAAAACATATGGTTAACAGTTTCTTTAGTACATAGTTTTTAGTGTAATAATTGTTCTTAAAGCTGAACTTTTTTTGCTTGTATTATAGTTTCTAATGTAAGATATATTTAACTTACTACTATGAACCTAACTTAGTCTTATTGGTCATTTAGTATACTGCTGAGTGTTTTGCTTTTTCTTGAAGAGACTAGTAGGTACAAAGTAGATATTGTATTTTTCTACATTATGTTCGTAGAAAATTTACTATCTTTGTGAAAGTAAGAGAAAAGTGAATACGAATAAGTAAAAGGTGGTATAGTATGTGAGTTAAGAGGAAGCCTGTAGTGGACCAATTTACTCGGGATGGTTAACAGAGTTTGAAAGATGTTTCGTACTATATCATGTTTTTGGGCTAACAAATTTGGTACAGTCTTAATTAATAACAATAATATAAAAGTTATCGGAAATGGGTTTAAGATCATACATGCTTGAGTTAATACTTATTAGATCTTGTGAAAAAGTCAAAACAGTTTTATTACCAAGATGTTAATTATGCATGGAAAAACATAAATTCTTCATCTTTTAATTCAATGTTCAAGGTTAAAGATATCTTGATGCGTTTTTGGAAATTAAACTCATGATTGCTTAAGAAAACAATTGTAACCATAATGCTTACATCTACTGTTGCAGTTAATAAGCACTATTATATGCACGGTTAATGAATGTTGTTTTCATGCAATGTTAGGTATAATTGATGACAACAATATTCCTATCATAAAATATAATATCAAGGAAGACAAGTGTAGTAATTTACGTATATACGTTAGCTTATTTCTATGAGGGTCATGTAGTTCCTTTACTAGGCTACATAAAGAGATTGGTACCAAGAATTCGGTTGGGATGTTTAATAATGTATATCTTAGGGTGGTATTATTGTAAACTTAATCTTGGCCCGCGTGTTTTGGCTCATTTGGAACTATTACTTATCCAGATTAAAGCCGATTTGACTTAAAGTAAGAATATTAAACGAAATGACCTCCATAGATCAATAACGACTCGTGAATTAAGGAAGTTTAAGTTTGGTAAGAATTATATAAGATTTCGTCGCTGTCCCACTACTCTCTCTTAAAGAAATGAGTTAGTTATAAAACTTCAAAAATAAGATAAACTTTGAGGGTTATTTATCATTTTATTTAATTTGTAATACATTGACAGTGAATTGAATCATACATACTTATATCTTAAGGGAAAATGACGGGTTATTAAAAACTTCATTCAAATGATTAAGAAGATACATTCTTATATTTTTAAAATTAAATAAGTCAATTCATTAATTTACTATATTGATGAGAGACTCCAGCGTAGGGAATTTGATAACGTAACTAACATTACTTTTCGTACGTATATTATACTCATGCGGATGAGCCCACGTTGATAGAAAAAAGGGAACCTCGTTCCGCATTTCTTATTTTCTTTTTTATGAATTGTAAGAGAACGATAAAAGTACCAACCTACCTACTCCGCATTATATCTCAATGAAAATCAAATCTGCAATACAGATGATGTGAAAATATGATCTCAAAGTGTACATGTGCGTACTTAGATGAGGTAATCTCTTTAACAGATAACGGGTCTAATTGAAAAACAGTTAATTTATTAAAATCCATTAGAATGATGAAACAGCCGCCATCATATGAGGTGTTATTTCGACGAGTATGATTTAAGAATGGTAATTTGGCTGGAAAACACTTTAGATATTCAGCTCTTTAGATGTTAAAAATACAAATATATCTGCACATTTAGTAATCTTCGGGACTCAAAAACTTATTGTAAAATCATCTTTACGCGACTATAGAGTTGAGCTAGTGCTTACTATGCCATCTCTGGTTTTTGTTACATTGCATAAAGATCCAAAACAAAAATTGTGAAGCAAACATGGAAATGTGAACAGGTTTTAATAAAATGAAATATCCTATTAAATATTACAGTTCTTTCATTGTCACATTAAATTAATGCTTTGTAATGGTTTTGTTGTTTTCTATCATTAGACGACTTTGAGTCAACAAAACATAAAAATGGTAAATCTTAATTTTTTAATTACATAACTCTAATACAATAAGACCTGAGATTAATTTTTATCTTATGAAGTTATATAGACGATTAATTATATATATAATTATATTAGATTATTTGATTTCTGCTTGTAAAGCAAGAGCTTTTTCTTTCAATCTCTTTATTTCATTGTTTTTCTTTTCAATCAATAGCTTAATTTCTTCAACGTCTTTTTCATCTCCTTTCTTAGTTAAAAATTCTTTTTCATCACCCTTTAAATGTTCCAATGAAGCTTTATCCTCAGACTTTTGATATTTTTCTTTTAATTTCAATAACTCAGTAACTAAATTGAAAGCTCTCACGACCGCAAATGATAAAAATAGTGTAATACCCGTTAAATACATATTCCTTTGAGCCAAAAATTTTCTTGAATGTATTTCTACTCTATCTGTACTTGTGGAGGTTTGAACGACAGAACCAGTGATGGAATGAGCTTTCAATTCCAATTCAACTTTGTAGACTTTATTTATCGAATCAACGAATAATATTAGAATGAATACAATAACACATTTGATTATAGTCTGCACCTTTTGATTTTGGAACGGTTTAATGATTGTCAACGTCAAAGGTCTACGAACCTTTGATGGCAATGGCAACGATAGGATAGTAAAAGCCACTATTTCGCTCAATAATATAATGAACACCAAGTTATTGTATAATGACATTTTGAAGTCGTTCTGTGATTGTTGTTATAAATATAAATCGATATTTGTATGAATTGGCGTTAGCACAACCATATATCGTACATACATACATATACATATATGTGATTGAATCTTTTACAATTCTGATATATATTATTTGAGGGAGACAATTAGTTTCAATATAATTTACAAAAACTTGATGCTATCCTCTATCCGGGTAAGTAAATTCCATCTATTCTTTATACATGTTCTTAACAATGGTGGGAAAGTGTTTTCATAGACGTTCGAAAATTCTTAATTATTTATTGATTGATCGATGTTCTTGTGTGCAATAGCAAGACACTAGAATATAGTGGCAAAGTAACATACTGAACTACGTATTCTCGTTGCTTTATAGAGACAACGCATCACAAAGAAATGGAGAAAGTATCGTACAAAAAGACGCAGGCATATTTTAGGGTGGAGTGAGATGGAGATAATGTATCTTACACTGCCGACTGTTACAAGGTATTGCCTACACATGAGACTTAAAAGCAACTATTAGTGTACGTATTATGAGTATGAAAATAAAACTGCATTCATTTCCCGGGGAGAGGCGCGCACGCGAGAGAGAGAAACATCGAACCTCAAATAACTTCATTGTCACGCATGTGAAATTTTAAATTAAAAACAACAAACATCCATTTTAACACTGGCATTAAAATAAAACAAAAAATAACAAACTAAATTGTAAAACAGGGTTACACTTCCAAATAATGAAATTACGTATAAGTTAACCTGTTATATGTACACACTGAACTGAACATAGGTAACCCTGCATAAACGCTCACAGATCAGTTCAATTATACGAGTGTAAAACTGTTAAAAAACAATACAACGAGACAAAGACAAATAAACAGAACGGTAAAAAGAAGCCGGTAAACAAACACCAGCAATAAACAAATGAATAAATTAAATAAATAACATCAGCTTTAAACAATCTAATTTTATTCGTTGCATGGAATATCTCTACACTTTAACAAAGCATAGTTTCATGAACGAGCCTAGAAACGGAACAAAGTTTGAAGGCGGTTCGAGTCTTGGAAGAGAATTACAAAAATAAACAAAAAAAAGACATACATAACACAGACTTAATAATGAAAAGGAGGAAAAAACAACAACATGCATATACAACGCAGCATTTGTGTACGTAGTTAATCACTGCAGGAAATAAAAAGGTCATTAGCAGCATAGACAACAACATATGATAATAATGCTAATTATTAAAAACGTAAGAATGTAAAAACGTAAATGCTAAAAAAAAGAAGAGAGTATTAACGGAAACATGAACAAAAAGTAAAATGTAATATTAAGAAAAAAGAAAGCAAATAGATGTCACTAGAAAGACACCATACAGTTCTATTTTTATTTTTTTAATTTCATCCATTTCGTACATGAGTACTACAGTCTCTGGAGTAGGTTCTCTGTTTGTTTTGCCAGCACACAGCACACAGCACACAGCACACAAAAACAACAACAAACTTAAAAACAATCTGAGAAAGGGAATTATTGGGGGGAAAAAACAAGCGCCGAGCAATTTCTGAAAAACAAAATAATAAAAAACATAAATACACCAACGACAAAATGGAGGACAAGGCGGGCACAGCAGGCGCACGCACAGTGCAGTGGTTCTCATTAGTTTTTTCTCTTTCTACAAGATTCTCTCCATGACAAGTGTCATTTATCTTTCATAATTTTGTGATGCGACAAATTATTTATTCATATTTTTGAACTAAATTTATTCCAAAAATATTGAGAATATATATAAAAGTGGTGGAATTATTATTATTTGTTATTATTAGCGTTTATAAGAATTTAAAGTTCAATAGAAATTAATTTCGGTATTTTATTTTATTTTATTTTATACTTTTTTTTGGTTTAAGTTTAATTTTATTTTTAGTCACGTTACTTTTTTATTGAATTACCCTTAAAAATATTAAAGAAAAATATTCCATCAATAAGGAATTATTACTAGAACCTTTTTTTTCAATTTTTTTTTTGATATTAAACCATACAAGCGGTTATTTATTAATTACTAAATTCATTAATTAATTAATTGATAATTCGATTGTATATATTCTGAGAAAAACCTTTTCATATTAATTTATTTTAAAAGGTTATATATATATTTTACATTATTATATCTAATAATAATTGAGAAAAATTATATATATACAGAAATATAAAAAAGAAAAAGAGTACGATAATTTAAAATAAACGCATATAAATAAATTCGCATTAACGTATTAGTGTTTTATTATTATTACTATTATTATTGTTAAATTTTTTTTTATTATAATCAAATTAGAGCTAGAATATGACAGAAGAAATACAACCTGCATTAAATGATGTTAGTTCAAGCGTTACAATGAATGATAACTTGGAAACATTGGACACAAATACAAATTCTGATTTAAGTGCACATTTAGACGAGCCGGGCAAGAAAATGAAAATGGAAAACGGTAATATCGTCGTTGCTGTATCTGCGTCTGTCGCTTCCCCAACGCCTTCAAATACAGCTGAAAACGACATGGTCTTGGAGAGTGAAGTAAGTAATGTAGATGTGGAAAATTCTAAAAATTTGCCTGCCTCTCCAGTCTCAGAAGCTCCAAAACCATTGGATAACCAGAATGAGGATGATAATCAATCTAATACCACTTCATTGGAAGCAAGTGGAGCCATAGACGATGGTGATGCTGCTGCTTCTGCAATTGATTATACCAACATTCCACCAGCGCCAGCTCCTCCAGCCGAACCTGATATGAATAATTTGCCAGCTAATCCAATTCCAAAGCATCAACAAAAACATGCCCTGATGTCAATTAAAGCAGTCAAACGATTAAAAGATGCTAAACCATTTTTATTACCAGTCGACCCAGTTGCTCTAAATATCCCACATTATTACAACAAGATCCAAAGGCCGATGGATTTAATGACAATCGAGAAAAAATTAACAGTAGATGCTTATGATTCTCCAGAAAAAATCACTGAAGATTTTAATTTAATGGTTCAAAACTGTATTGTATTCAACGGTCCTACTTCTGGGATTGCTCAAATGGCAAGAAATATCCAAGCTGCTTATGAAAAACATATGTTAAATATGCCTTCTAAAGACAGCGAACCTTTAAAACAGACAAGAAAAAGAAAACAGGATGAGGATGCTCCAGTCATTATTAGACGTGCACAAACACATAACGGGAGACCAAAGAGGGAAATACACCCTCCTAAGTCAAAGGATATTTATCCAGTAGAGAATGAGAAACCAAAATCCAAGAAATTACAACAAGCGATGAGATTCTGTCAAGGTATTGTAAAGGAATTAACATCTAAAAAATATGCGTCATTCAACTATCCATTTTTGGAACCAGTTGATCCTGTTGCAATGAACATTCCTACATATTTTGATTACGTTAAAGACCCAATGGATTTAAGTACTGTTACTAAGAAGTTGAACAATTGGGAGTATAAGTCATTAGAGGAATTCGAAAGTGATGTTAAATTAGTCTTCCACAACTGTTATGCTTTTAACCCAGATGGTACTATCGTTAACATGATGGGTCATAGATTAGAAGAAATTTTCAATGCTAAATGGGTAGACAGACCAATTTTCGAGGATTACGATACTGATGAAGAAATTGAAAGAGAAGAATATTCAGCCTCAGATGTTGAAGATTCTGAAGAATCCGAGTCTGAAATTGATGAAAGTTCAATAACAAATCCTGCTATTCAATACATTGAAGAACAGTTAGCAAGAATGAAGGTTGAACTACAACAGCTGAAGAAACAAGAATTGGATAAAATTAGAAAAGAAAGAAGGTTAGCTCGTGGTACCAAGAAACCAAGAGGTAAAAGAGGCAGAAATAAATCTAGAGGTTCTTCAGGAAGTAGAAGTGGCAAAAAGAAATTTAAAACTGTCGTAACTTATGAAATGAAAAAGATTATCACGGAAAAGATTAATGATCTCTCACCATCGAAATTAGAAAAAGCAGTAAATATAATTAAAAAGTCAATGCCTGATTTAGGTGAAGATGATGAAGTTGAGTTAGATTTAGATACTTTGAGTAACAGCACGCTGTTGACATTGTACAATACTTTTTTTAGAGTATATGATACTACAAATAATGGATCTGCTCGTAATGCTGTTGGTTCTCCAATGTCACCTTCAAATGGTTTAGGTGGACATAGCAAAAAAAAGAGATCCAAGGCGCTTAGTGAAGAACAGCAAAGTAAACAGATTGAAAAGATTAAAAGCAAACTTGCCATCCTAGATGGTGCATCACCATTAAGTCAGCAGAATTCGCCATTAAGCAACGGTAACGTCCAAACTGCTTACCTTTCAGGTTCATCATCATCAGGTGATGATGAAAGTAGTGAAAGTGAAGAAGAATAGCTCACTTGAATCTAATTTGTGTTGAACCCAATTTTAGTTTTTGATAAATATACTTCAATGAGCTTCGTTGGATCTTATTATTGACTCGAATGGTATTAAGTCCAGAAACATCTTATCTCATGAGAAAGAAAGATGTAAATGAAAAGATCATAAGTATTAGTAATAATGAACAAGTCGATTTCCAAATGACTGTGTAACAAACAAATTGCACATGCTAAGAATTAATAGCAATAAGTATTATATAGATATATCCACTACAATTTTAGGATATTTGTAACATTAGAGATGAACATATGTAGTTTAAACCATAGTGGTCATCAAGATGACCAACGGAAACAATCATAAAATAAAAAAACAAAAATACTTAAAAACTAAATTGAATTAATTAATTCAAAAATATAACGTATTCTGATATATATATGGAAATTGCTGGCCACTTTTTCTAATCTTCTCTAGTTCATTTTCATTTTTAGAAAATATATATGCTTATTATTAATAAACCTTTATTCAAAAAAAACAACACATGAATTCCTATACAATTTACTATTTAGAGTCGTTCTTGTCAATCAAATATTAAACTTCACACCTCGTTACAGTTATTATAGTCAATAACTATATATTATAGATGCTTATTCATAACAGACACCAAAATGATTTTGAGCTTTCAAAATATAACTAGGTCGTTCAGTACGATTAACCGCGAATGAGATTTAGTAATTTTCAGATTTGGAAAATATTATAAGGTATCAATCATCAATTACAAGTTTTATAAAAAAATAATTGCTTGTAATCTAGTATTTTTAAACCTCGAAATTATCTTCTCAATAGTCTCAAACACGGAATTAATTACTGCTAATATATATCCTAAGCGGTCAAGGAAGTAAGAACCATGAAACTCAATCCTGATTCTTTGGAGGAGCTCTATAGTAGCTTACGCAACATAACTGGCGATGATGTGGAACTTTTTGAAGATAAAATCTCAAAATTTAGTACTAATGTTAATACTGATGAAGCTGTAAATAAAGAAATAAAGGACACATTTTTAGGCTTATCGAATGAATTGTCTTGGGGATTATTAGATGTAGTTCAAAGCGTTCCAAATATTAACTTTTTAGATGATATCAATAACGAAAAATCTGATTATGATTATAAACAATTTTTAAATGTACCTTCTGTTTTAAACAGAACATCTTACAGATTTAAGAGGAAGGGTATTGATGGTAAAATTAATTCTTATAAAGAAGAAGTTAATTTAGCCGAACTGGAAAATGCCAATGCCTCCAATTCTCTTTCATTAAAAAGATCTATTAATACTCATGGTAACTTAGTTAGAGGCTCGACTGCTCAATTGCCTTTTACACCCGGTGGATTAGTTATGGATGAAATGGAGAAAGTTGATACTGAAGTCTCAGCCTTGTCTAATAGTGTAAAATTACTTCATAAAGATGCTGATGGTCTATTTGATGTTCCTCAAGGTTTCCAAAGAGGTATTATTTGTTCAGAAAATAACTCCAACACTGAGGAAAATCTTTTTACTAATTTTAAAAAAATTGATATGATTGATAATGAAGTTGTTAATAGAAAAGAATTAGAGGAGAAGCAACAAAAAATTGATGATGAAATCAACGAAAAAACAGAATTGGAAGTTTACAGAAAACCAACTGAACTGGCCAATACAGATATTGATGACATTTTACCTATGGGCATAGCTTTTGGTAGAATCAAGAATAGAAATAATAACTTACTTCAGAAGAAGGAATGGGCTCACGTAATAGATCTTAATCACAGATTAGATAACTTCAGCGAATTAGTACCTAACCCAGCAAGAATATGGCCATTTGAGTTGGATGTTTTTCAAAAAGAAGCTATTTATCACTTAGAACAAGGTGATTCTGTTTTTGTTGCTGCACATACATCTGCAGGGAAAACTGTTGTTGCAGAATATGCAATTGCTATGTCAAAGAGAAATATGACTAAAACAATATATACATCGCCAATTAAAGCATTATCAAATCAAAAATTCAGAGATTTTAAGGAAACTTTTGATGATGTTGAAATTGGTTTGATAACAGGTGATGTTCAAATCAATCCAGATGCTAATTGTTTAATTATGACAACAGAAATCTTAAGATCAATGTTATATAGAGGTGCTGATCTGATTAGAGATGTAGAATTTGTTATTTTCGATGAAGTTCATTATGTGAATGATCAAGATAGAGGTGTGGTTTGGGAAGAAGTCATTATTATGCTTCCACAGCATGTTAAATTTATATTGTTATCTGCTACCGTCCCAAATACATACGAATTTGCCAATTGGATTGGTAGAACGAAGCAAAAGAATATTTACGTCATATCAACACCCAAAAGACCGGTCCCTCTTGAAATTAGTATCTGGACTAAAAATGTATTAGTACCTGTAATTAATCCAAAAAGAGAATTTTTAGAATCAAATTTTAAGAAACATAAGAATCTTATTGAAGGCACTACTTCTGATAAAGTACAAAAGACTTTATCGCATAGTAAAGAAAATTCTACACGAGGAGGTGCCAGGGGAGGTGCCAGGGGAGTTTCTAGAGGAGGGACCAGAGGAAGTATGAGAGGAGGTTCGAGGGGAGCTGGCGCGATTGGTTCAAATAAGAGTCAATTTTTCAAAAGGAGTGGTCCAAATAAAAAGACATGGTCAGGAATTATTGATTATTTAAGAGGTAAAGATTTATTACCAGCCGTCATTTTTGTATTTAGTAAGAAACGTTGTGAGGAATATGCTGATTGGTTAGATGCTGTGAGTTTTTGTTCAAATAAAGAGAAATCACAAATCCATATGTTCATTGAAAAATCTATTACACGTTTAAAGAAGGAGGATAGAGAATTACCTCAGATTTTGAAAATCAGGTCACTTCTAGAAAGAGGTATTGCAGTTCATCACGGTGGGTTACTTCCCATCGTGAAGGAATTAATTGAAATATTGTTTTCCAAAGGGCTAATAAAAGTTTTATTCGCCACTGAAACATTTGCTATGGGTCTAAATTTACCAACTAGGACAGTTATATTCAGCGAGCTTCAAAAACATGATGTTAATGGTTTAAGAAGTTTAACCCCTGGTGAATTCACACAAATGGCTGGTAGAGCTGGTAGAAGAGGTTTGGATAAAATCGGTACTGTCATTGTGATGGCATACACAGAACCACTTAACCAATCAGTATTTAAAGAAGTAACCTTGGGTATTCCAACTAAGTTACAATCTCAGTTCAAGTTAACTTATAATATGATTCTTAACCTTTTAAGAATCGAAGCTTTTAAGGTTGAAGAAATGATTAAATACTCATTTGGTGAAAATTTAAAACAAACTTTACAACCAGAGCATGAAAAGCAAATTAAACAGCTAACCTCCGAATTACAGGATATTAAACAATCCTCTTGTAATACTTGTGCTGAAGATATTGATAAGTTTTTGGACCTTTCTATCAGTTTGAAAACTGTAACTTCCAACTTATTTGAAGAATTGGGAAAGAGCGAAAAATCTTATACGGTTTTCAGAGTTGGTAGGTTAATTGTCTATAGAGATGGGGATGACAATGCCAAGCTAGGGTTTTTATACCGTACTAGTAAAGATAATGGTGTAGTTGTTTTAACTTTTACAAACCCACAAACTTCTCCAGATGGATCTGCAAATCACTTGCCTTACTTGGAAGGTAATAAAGAATTCAATTCTTCACATATCGGCAGATTTACATATTCCCCTTACATCTTAGAAAATATTGCATTTTCTCAGATCGAACTTGTCACAAAATACATTTTAAGAATATCTTTTACTGATATATTTAATGAAGAAAAAGAAGCATTAGAATTACTTGATAATGAAATTAGGACAATATTAAGAATATCTACAAAGTTAATGATATCATCCAATCAAAGCAGTGGTAGCGTAAAAGTGCACCAATTATTGTTAGAACAATCTAATATCACAAAACAAATATTAACCTGTAAATGTATCAAATGTGCTAATTTTGCAAGTCATTATAAACCTAAGTATGATAAATATTTGATTGACTCTAAGATTAAGAACTTATACCATTTGATGAGTAACCAAAATCTAACGTTATTACCAGAATATGAAAATAGATTGAAAGTATTACACCGTACAGGTTTCATCGATCAGAACCAAAATGTTACATTGAAGGGCAGAGTTGCATGTGAAATCAATACTGGATTTGAATTAGTAATCACTGAATTAATTTTGGATAATTTCTTAGGTGATTTTGAACCTGAAGAGATTGTCTCATTACTATCTGCATTTATTTATGAAGGTAGAAGTAGAGACGAACCACCTCCAATTGTAACACCAAGACTAATAAAAGGTAAACAGAAGATTGAAGAAATCTACGGTCGTATGTTAGATATTTTTGCTGAAGAACAAATTACTATGACTAAAGAAGAGAGTGAATTCTTAGAGATGAAGAGATTTGGCCTAATCAATGTTATCTACGAATGGGCTCGTGGGTTATCTTTCAAAGAAATTATGGAGATTAGTATTGAGCAAGAAGGTACTGTTGTCAGAGTAATCACCAGATTAGATGAAATTTGTAGACAAGTGAAGACTGCAGCAATCATCATTGGTAACTCAGGTTTGCATTCAAAGATGTCACAAGCACAAGAATTAATCAAAAGAGATATCGTGTTTGCTGCTAGTTTGTATTTATAAGATGCTAATTTTTAANATATATATATATATATGTATATGTAGAATGTGTGTATATATGCATGAACTACTAATAAAGTCTGTATATCTTTGATAATATTTCTGTTCTCACGAATTTTGCCATAATAGTTGTGTCATTTTGTAATGAGAGATAACCGATTATTTTATACAAAGTCTTTAAATCGTGGATCCTTTTAATTCTTAATGGTATTCTATTATCAGGCAATGGCAAATTTGATATGTTATTTAATTTTCTTGAATCTAAGAATTTTAACAGCATTTTTTTTTGATCTAATGATGATACTTTTTTAATTATATTTAAATGTATATTGATTAAACGATACCCCAATTCTTCATAATTGTTGTTTCCCTTACTATTATCGGAGACATAAAGACAATTTATCAGTGAAGCTTCATTGAAGGTTATTAAATTGTTGAGAAAATTTAAACGAAGTTTAATTGATTCAATCTTAACCAAATCTGACGCCTTGTTTCTCATCAGCTTATATTTATTATTGGAATTTTTAGGTAGTTGAACATTTTGTTGAAATTTTAAACGTGAATCAATTATCAATGAATTAATATTAATTTTTGTTGGAATTCTTTGTATCATTGAAATAGGAGAAAAAGATGGAGACACCATAGTAAAAGATTTATTAATGTATTTCCTTAGCGATAACAGAATGCACTGTAACTTAATATCAGAATGATAATTAAGGGGTTTCTGTATAACCAACGGTTTTGATATATTGGAAAAAAATTGGAGATACAACACAAATTACTTTTTTATAATCAAGGGAAGCCTTTGAAAAGATGGTCGCACCATTCAGTAATCACTAATCTTAGTTCTATCAGCGGCTAATTCTGCTTATACAGCGCACAATATCTCTATATTAACATCCTCTTATATTATTAATGTAAAAATAATTATAATTTAAAAATTTTTTTGCCTTCAACTATTTTATTTTCTTTTAATTCTAAGAAACCTCGTTGAATCGAATAATAAAAAGCAATCTAAGACAACTTGCATATATAATAAGCTAATATGTAGAGATGTGTTTGTGAATGAAATGTTCAGGGTTGAATGTGAAATGTTTATTGTTTATTTGTTTTTTTGCTGAATATTAATATAAATAGAATAATTATATTACATAAAAAGAAATGTTTTTCCCCTTGAAGTAACAGTCAGTAGAAGTAATAAAAGAATGAGTTAGGGAGCTGCTCATGGAGCTATAAGAATTGGTCGAAAAAGCAATTCACCATGGCCATTGCGGGCATAATGGAGGTTAACCTTTTGAACCTATTCCTTAGCAGCTGCTAGTTTTGCGTAATATGCTTCTCTTTTATTAATCAATACCTTGTGGTAACCCCACCACCAATATGAGGCCATTAAGCCTCCTAAACTGAATCCAATAGTGATGTCTAATATGATTCTTCTCTTTAAAGTACCGGTGATTGCAGAGATAGCCATCTTATGAAAATGTATATGTATATGTGAATAAGCGAGTCCTTGTGTGTGTGTCTATATATGTATAACCTGGTCGGATCGAGTTACCTTACAAAAAAAGNTAATGTATATGCATATATATATATATATATATATATATATATATATCTGAAACCCGTACCAATCGGAAAATAAACCTCTTAATAGATATATATATATATAAGACGCTTATAATATGAATATAACCAACAACAGAAAACTAAAAAGTACCACTGGTTGTAGCATCACGGATATGGCAATGCGATATGTACAGCTTATTCACCCAGATTAGGATATTCAATCTTCTCGAATTAGATACGAGCAGTTGCTGTCCACATATCGTCGGGTTACTCGGGTTCGTTGGCGTTTGGTGTCAACCAATCATATCTGATTTCTTTCTCCACCACACAACAGTTCCCGCAGTCACACCGTGTGGTTGCCAACATAACAAATGAACTCTCCCGCGTCCGTCTGTGTGTCTCGTGTCTTCTCGTTCGCGCGCTGTTTCCTTCTTTCCAGATCTCTTCTACCGCAGCATCCCTCCCGTCTCCCCCGAGCAGCGCTCGCAGTCTGGCAGGAAGTATCGGATCTCAAAAACTCTCTTTCAGTTGTCGTTGTTGTTGTTGTGGTTGCTCGTAATTGGGTGAGGTTGCCCGGAACTGTGTATTGGTTCCACTTTAGATATATGTATCTCTTCTTCTCTATTGAAAAGAAATTTCATTACTTTTACAACACCATTCATATATATTTAGCTATATATATATATTTGCATGCATGCTTTGTAATTACATCTTAATTATCTTTTCTAATGCTTTGAGGTTCGTAACGACAAAACATATACACACTCACACATTCAAGAATATTGCTTTATCATGATTAACCAGTTGGTAAGATTAAACGGTAGGAGATACTTTTCCCAATCTTTGAAATCAAATGTTCATTTCAAAGATGGTGTTTATACAAACTTACCTTTCAAAGTCAAGGACAGAAAGACTCCTTATGCTTTGACTCATTTCGCCTTCTTCGGTCTTGGTTTCGCTGTTCCTTTCCTTATTACTTATGCTCAATTGAAAAAATCAGGTACTATTTAAATAAGTCATTTAGTCTCACGAAACCCGTTCCCAGCCACGTTTGATACTCATCTGTCGTGCTATCTCTCATATATTCTCTACACTTATATATATCCAACATATATACATAAAATAAATGCAAAGTTTGTATACATACCTTTCTACTCCAAAATGTACATTGTTGTTGTATATAGTGTATGTATGTGACATTATTAATTTCGTTACCCTGGCTGCGCTTTGGAATATAGTGAAATTTCACCGTATTTAATTATGCGACTCATTTCCACTATCAATGAATAGTTTAGTCATTCAATCAGGATGGAGCCTTGTCATTATAAATGCACTCACATTCACATATACATACACACACATATATATCAACGCATTTGCATTTTCAAACTGATCTATAGAGTTCCACATCGAAGAATAATCGCAATCGGCCTCATAGCAAGAAAAGGAATATGTTTCACTCTCAATCAAGCAAGAGATTATTCTCGACCTCCAGACAAGTTTTACAAGCTGTTCAAAAGAAAATTAATGTCAAAACTCCAGTTGTTGAACTAGACGGTGATGAAATGACAAGAATCATTTGGGATAAAATTAAACAGAAATTGATTCTACCTTATTTGAATGTGGATTTGAAATATTATGATTTGTCAGTGACTAATAGGGACGCTACAAATGATCAAATTACAATTGATTCTGCTGAAGCCATTAAAAAATATGGTGTTGGTATAAAGTGTGCTACAATCACCCCCGATGAGGGAAGAGTTAAGGAGTTCAATTTGAAGAAAATGTGGAAATCACCAAATGGTACTATTAGAAATATCTTAGGTGGCACGGTCTTCAGGGAACCAATTGTTATCCCAAGAATCCCAAGATTAGTGAAAAATTGGGAAAAACCAATTATTATTGGTAGACACGCCCATGCTGACCAATATAAAGCTACTGATACTTTGATTCCTGGTCCAGGCACTTTGGAATTGGTGTACAAGTCAAAGGATAATGATCCTTCAAAAACTCAAGTCTTAAACGTATACGATTATAAGAGTTCAGGTGTTGCATTGGCCATGTACAATACCGATGAATCAATTACTGGTTTTGCTCATTCTTCATTCAAGTTGGCCATCGATAAAAAACTGGATTTATTCTTATCAACGAAGAATACTATTTTGAAGAAATATGATGGCAGATTTAAGGACGTCTTCCAAGAGGTATTCGATTCAACTTATAAGGACAAATTCGAAGCTTTGAACATCAAATATGAACATCGTTTAATCGATGATATGGTTGCTCAAATGATTAAATCAAAAGGCGGCTACATTATGGCTTTGAAAAATTACGATGGTGATGTTCAAAGTGATATCGTCGCTCAAGGTTTTGGTTCGTTAGGTTTAATGACTTCCATCTTAGTTACTCCAGATGGTAAGACTTTTGAAAGTGAAGCCGCTCACGGTACAGTTACTAGACATTACAGACAACACCAACAAGGCAAACAAACCTCAACCAATTCGATTGCATCTATTTTTGCTTGGTCAAGAGGTTTGGCTAAGAGAGGTGAATTAGATAATACTCCAGACGTTATGAAATTTGCTCAAACGCTTGAAAAGGCTACTTTAGATACTGTTCAAGAAGATGGAATCATGACAAAGGATTTAGCATTAGCCTGTGGAAACCTTAACCCGGACGCTTATGTTAACACTGCCGAATTCTTAAATGCAGTTGATAAGAGATTACAAGAAACTATGAAATCAGTTGACTAAATTAACCACTACACTTGATTCTACTCTATGACAAACTTTAAGTTTTCAATGATATAGTGTATGTATTCAAAAGTTTTTAATTTAAAATATTCTTATAGTAAGCTTTAGGTTTTTTAATTAACTTAACTATACTTGTTTTAAAGTTTATTTACAGATGCATAACTAAATAATAATTACATGAAAGTATTACCATGTACTACTACCTTCGTTTCCCTTATTGGCCTCTTTTTTGACACCTTTAACCGCTTTCCACAATACATCAAAATCCTCAACAGTTAAGGCTCCACTACCCATCCATCGTATCTTTAAATTTTGATCAACCAATAATGAATATCCTGTATATGGATTATTTATATGTAAATTTTCTCTAAGAATAAAAGGCAGTTGATCTCTATTACATATAAAATAAGTATCCTTAAGAAAAGATGGAATTAGGCTTCTAAGTGAACGCATTGCAAATAATTTGAATATCAACATTTTAGCCTTGGAGTCAATCAAATTTATTTGAACGATCTGCACATCTTTTGGTAAACTTTCGAAATCTTTGTTTAGATAATCTATATTTCTACGCTCATTTTTCAAACTAGTGTCAGCCAATTCATTTGCGGTCTTATTAGAAAATAAATTCACTATACTGATTTTGTCTTTCAACTTATCTTCAATATTTATTTCTTTACTACCTCTCCCACTAAGAGGCTCTCCCTTTAAATGTGGAAAATATAGTGCCTTATCTGCTCTCCAGTAGGATTTTGGTGGTTCAAACAATCTACCATTAGTCTTACGAAATACGGACATATGGTGCATTGACGTTTTGTTAAACTCAATACCAAGTTCTCCGGATCGTTTATCAGTTTTTTCTTTATCAAATAAATCTTTAAATGAATTTCCTGCTGAATACTTTGTATCAGAAGTAGGTGGAGTGGTTAAACCAACTGGTCTAACTAATGGTTTGACTGCATGTGGTTCAGGTGTTGCATTGAGAACAAATTTAGTAAACTTTCCAACTGACAGTCTTTGTGATTGCGTTAAGGTTCTTTTAAAAACAGAAAAATAATTCATTTCTATTGTTCTCAGGTACCAATTCAAACGAATAATCAAAAGTACTAACGTAACAGCATGTAATTCAATTTGCTTATATAAACTTATCAACTTGCCTTTATGTAAGAGTGATGGTGAAATATCTCTAATGGAATTCTAGAATTTATCCATCGTCGTTATGTTTGATTTTTCAACATCAAAGATATCGGTTATGATTAAAAAAGATGGAAAAGAAGGAACCTTATTTTTTTACTTAGCCTTAAGAAAGTTGATAAATAATTTGACACATTTTACACTCTAAAACCTATGCATCTCCAGAAGGTATAATACTTGAACAGTATTTATCAACTACAAGAAATCAATAACAAGTTGGTTATCGAGTAATAGGTAAATATATAACTGTATTTGCATATAAATAATGGCAGATATAAAGCTAATCATCGATCCACCAATTAATAATGAGTATTTTAGCAATGAGGACCTTATCTCTGGAACAATTATACTAGATATTAAGAAGTCACTATCAATCAAGAAAATCAATGTAAAGTTAAAGGGTTATGTTGAAACTTTAACTAAAATGAGTGGAGATTATTTTCATGGTCAAGGTGGTTTAATGACACCTGTTCAAGATAATAGATCAATACATGGTATAATCGATATAGACCAAAGAGTTTTTCCACCTGATAATGTGTGGGATGCATTGGATGGTAATGTGAAACCATTTAAAGTTAAACCTGGCTCATATGACTACCGTTTTCAATTTCCCAAATTACCCAAAAGACCAAGTTGCATCCAGCATCATATATATGATATTAATTGTTTTGTAAAAAAGAGTGAAACTAGATTACCTCCTAGTTTTAATTATGAGTGGCAAGATCCTACAAAAATTGATAATCTGGATATATATTTTTACTCCTTTGGAAAAGTGCTGTATTACATCCAAGTCCAATTAGAATTAGGTAAGTCTAAAGCTTGGTACAAGCCCTTTAATAGATATTTCACTGAGACGGAATATATTAATTTTATTCCTGATCCAAAAGAGACAATGTATAAAGTTGATTATGACAAAATTGCTGAAGTTGGAGAAGTCGAATATACGGAACAGAACCTTAATAACTCAATTGTCACCGGGGATGGAGTAAATAGGAGGCGACTACTTAGAGAGAAAGACAAGTTCACAATTCCGCATAATGTCAATGATAATGATAACGAAAATGAACTTACCAATATGATGAGTAATACAATGTTGAATGCACCAGCGGTCACTACTGACCAAAACGAACTTCCTACTTTTAGTAGTCTTGAGGTTGATGCTCTTTCCGACACAAATAATAACACGATAGATATTATTCAAGGTAATTCAAGGAGTAATTTAACATCCCGTCATCTTATATACAAATCTACCTATTCCGTTCACATTGGAGATGATGCTACTATTATGTGTGTTGAAGTTCGAAGCCGTGGATTAAAATATACTTATCGCCGTGATTTTTTGTTTCGCCATGGCAGTAACAAATTCGATCATATTTTCTTAGTTTTTAAAGGGAACAAAGATACAATCCGCAATACAAAAGTTACTCCATTGAAGATGCAACTAAACTTATTAGAATATGCTTCATATTTATCGCATGGTGTGGCCAATGAAAATGTTTCGTCATTAAGATTGATAGAAGTGACTGATTTGAATAGTCCTGAAAATAAGAATATCGTCAATTTCGAAGAGTGTAGGACCCTCATGACTCCTGATTTAGGATATGGAAAATGTAAAATGGAATGTGAATTAAAATTAAAAGATCATGAAATTTTAAAGAAATTAAGATTCAATAAAGAGAATTATTTGCATAGAGGTAACAGATTGTTTAGTTTTAAATGTTGCACAATAAAGAGAATATTTAGATTCCAATTAGTAATATCCTGGCAAATTGGTGGTAAGGTTATTCAAACTGAGAACATTATCAACAATGCACAAATATTTTCGCATTTAAGGGAAAAAGCAAACAAAGTGGAACATTTGCCTAGGTATGTTGAACCTCCCAAATATACTGAGGTTAGAAATGTTGACAATGACAATGCATGACCTTGTATTTTACACAATTACTAGTTATTCATATGTAAATAAATAAGGACCAAGACATAAATGACAATTAACTCGAAGAAAATAAAAGATATAATATCTTTATATATATATTTTGTTACTTATATATAGTTATACAAATTATTGTATTTATGAAGAATTTATGATTAAATGAAACTTTGGCTATACCTGGTGAGCTCATAATAAGAAAGCGGCAGCGGCAGCAACTAAAACGGAACCAGCAGCGTGAACGACGTTAGCAGCGTTTGGAGCTTCCGAGACGGTGAAAGCAGAGGATGAAGAGCTGGCAACAATAGAAGTGGTGGAGGTGCTAGTTGGAGTGGTGGAGGTAGTAACTGGAGTGGTGGAGGTGGTGACTGGGGTGGAAGAACTTGAAGAAGCAGCAACAGATGATGCAGAAGAAGAGGAGATAATGGTGGAGGAGGAAACTGCTGATGAGGAAACTGCTGATGAGGAAACTGCTGATGAGGAAGAGGATGATGTGGAAACTGCTGATGAGGAAACTGCTGATGAGGAAGAGGATGATGTGGAAACTGCTGATGAGGAAGAGGATGACTTGGAAGAAGCAGATACACTGGCACTAGCCAAAACGGCGTTTTGAGCGGAACATTGAGCTTTCAAAGAACTTAAAGCGGAGTCGACTACACTTGAGTCACAGATACTGTTGATACATTCTTGGATAGCAGCACCCTCGGTACCACACAAACACGAAATATCATTCAGACCCGAACAAGTTGAAGAAGCCTTTGAGACTTGCGCAACACAGGCCAACATACAGGCGGGTGGAGCAGCAACAACTTGTGTAGATAATAAAGCGACTGAGGCGATAGCAGATAAAACAGCAGAAGTACGCATGGTTTTGGTCAATTTATAATAGATTGAATTCCTAGTGAGATTGGGTATACCAGCAAAAAATAAGCAGTGATTTCCAAAGATACAGTAGAAACTATAAACGAATGTAATGATCGATAGAGATCTTGCGTTGAGACAAGTATAGAAAGTACACCTATATATATATAAAGTGATGAAACATAAGAAACAGATATGTGATTCCATTATATATATAAATATAGATATGTAAATAGTTACAATAGCATTACTTGGTGATATGGTACTGGTCATTATTATTGTTGTTGTTGTTGTTGTTGTTGTTGTGAAATTCAGTTTCAGTAACCGGTTCTCACAGTTAGCAAACCAAAAACCATTTGCGGGAGATCAGACCATGCGACGCTCGATGCGATCTGACGGTTGTTTCTTTTTCTGCGAGCGCAGCTGTGCGGCCACCGTGTTGCGGTGTTGTTGAGCGGGCGAGACCGCGGAGTCGGCGGTCTCGGTGGCAGCGCAGGGCCACGGGGAGGGGAGGAGAGGTGGACGGGCAGAGAGAAACTGCACAGGAGAGAAGAACGGCAAGAACAACGGCGTAGCGCAGCCGCTACGCCAGAACCGCGACGGTTCTTGGCAGCAGACAAACTGCTGTGCGGGCCCAGCACCTTCAATGCCGCCCGTTCTGCCGGGCTGCGTAGCGTCGTCGCCGCAGCGCCTGACAAAACCGTGAGGGAATGGGGTTCTTCCGCGGCAAGCAATGCTCGTCCGTTGCTATATTTAGGCGCAATTTCGGGAGAAGGAGGAGGGGCCGGGCGGGTTTTTTTGCCTCATGATGTGGCCGGGTAAACCGGTGCACGTGATGCTAACGTTGCACGTGACTGACTTTAGCTGGGCGCTGTGGTGTGTGCGGGTAACGCGATCATTCTATTACGGGCTCTTTCATATTTAGTTATACACAGGACGGCCCAAACGCAGGTGCATGCGTTTGGATGTTTATGTATTTACACACGGCAATGCACAGGTCGGCACACAGGATGATGGCCTAGTCGTTCTTGCTGGAATCCAGGTCCTGAAGGATGTCGGACATCTTCTTGCCATCGGCACTAGCCTCCTCAATGTGCTTCCTCAAATCACGAATAGATTTCGGCTCTACTGGGTTTCCCTCACTGTCGTATTCTGGGATTGCAATGTCACTTCGCAAATTACCGTCTCTCTTCAACTGGTCCACCACTAGCGGTTCAAAGAACCTAGTCCCCGAGTACACCCCCACAACCACCGCCAGCACGACACCCATCATATTGTACCCATTGATTCTACTCATTCTGCAAGTTGTCTATGTATCTTTCTTGTCGACTCTCTTTGTCTCGCCAATCGCAACTGCCACCCTCCCGTCCTAGAGGCAGCAAACATGCCCATCTCTTTAACAACATAGAACACACACATCACCTCCATACCTTCTCACAAGTGAGTTAAGATGTGCTGTCTCAAGTCTTGGATCTTGGGAACTCGCCTGTCTGTGTGCTAAGATTCCGAACGAGGGAACGCAGGAAAAACGGTAGTTCCACGGCGTTGTCTCCGCGGAGACAGAAGTGAAAAATTGCAAATGCACTCAAGCACACACATACACATCTTAGTAACAAGTCACATCAACTTCAAAGATTCATGGTGTTGTTTAAACACATATATATATACGTGTGTGTGAGCTATTTGTATACAAAGTCTGCTCAAATTCTGCTACAAGTTTCCCTTCCAATGGACAGTAATCATATACAGAAAATTGTGCATTAGGAAGCTTTCATACAATTTCGGTCTTCACACTACATTACATTCGTCCTTTCAAGTACTACACAGGAAAAAAGGCTAAAAAGAAAGAGTAATCCAATAGTTACTCTGAATATTGTTGGTGCTCTCACTTTTCTATATTATCAATTTTATGACAACTAATCTAATACAGATCTCCACCCGTTTTTTACCCTATAGTTCAGCTTGTTTACCAAAACTACTAGCACTTAGATCTGCCAGATTACTACCATTTTTTTTGGATACTAAGAGAAAATATACGACTTTTGGAATTAACACATCAAGTACCCGCCAATCCAAATTCAATCAATTCAAATTTCAACAGAAAAACTATTATCATCAAAAAATGTCAAATTCATACAAGACTTTAAATTCAGACTTCTTGAAACCAGATCTGGATGACAGATCGTACAGATACATCCAATTGCCTAACAGCTTGAAGGCATTACTGATCTCTGATCCGCAAACAGACAAGGCTGCTGCTTCCATCGATGTTAATGTGGGGGCTTTTGAAGATCCCGAAAACCTACCTGGGTTGGCCCATTTCTGTGAGCATTTGTTGTTCATGGGCTCGGAGAAATTTCCAGATCAAAATGAATATTCAAGTTATTTGAGTAAACATGGTGGCCATTCAAATGCTTACACAGCTGCCTTGAACACAAATTATTTCTTTGAAGTTAATCATGAACATCTACATGGTGCATTGGACAGATTTTCAGGTTTCTTTACTGGCCCTTTAATGAACGCAGATTCTACTGAAAAAGAAATCAATGCTGTTGACAGTGAAAATAAAAAAAATTTACAAAATGATGATTGGAGAAGATACCAAATGGATAAAACAATCTCAAATTACAATCACCCATACCATAAGTTCTCAACTGGTAACATCAAAACTTTAATGGAAGAACCAACAAAGCTAGGTTTAAATACAAGAAATGAACTTTTGAAATTTTATAACAGTTCTTATTCGGCTAATATTATGAAATTGTGCATTTTAGGCAGACAAGATTTGGATACTTTATCCAACTGGGCCACTGAATTCTTTAAAGATGTTAAAAACCTCAATAAAGCTTTACCACAATATAACGAAAATATTTTAGAAGAAGAACATTTAAAAAAAATTATTAAAATTATCCCTGTCAAGGATTTAAAGAAATTAGAAATCAATTTTGTTGTTCCTGATATGGATCTTCATTGGGAATCTCGTCCTCACCATGTGCTAAGCCACTTGATAGGTCATGAAGGCTCTGGTTCAATTCTAAGCTATTTGAAGAAATTAGGATGGGCTAACGATTTGTCTGCTGGTGCGCACACTGTCTCAAAGGATAATGCGTTCTTTGGTATCAATGTTGATTTAACTGATAAAGGTTTAGAAAATTACCAAGAAATTGCTCTTTTAATTTTTCAATACATCGAAATGTTAAAACATTCTCTTCCACAAGAATGGATATTTTCAGAATTACAAGATGTATCCAAATCAAGCTTCAAATTTAAACAAAAATCGAGCCCTTCAGGAACAGTCTCCGAATTATCAAAGTTGTTAGAGAAAGAATATATCAATCCTGATTTAATTTTAAGTACAACCCTATTAAGGAAATACGAGCCAGAGATGATAAAACAGTATGTTGATTCGTTAACTGTTGATAATTCCAGAATCACTCTGATTTCTAAGACTGTAGAAACAGATTCTAAAGAAAAATGGTATGGCACTGAATATCAGGTCGTTGACTATCCAAAATCTTTTATAGATCAATTAAACCAACCTGGTTTGAATTCTGAATTTAAATTACCACGTAGGAACGAATTTGTTGCCACTAACTTTGAAGTCAAAAAACCAACAGATGAATTGGTTCCACTTGATGAACCTCATTTAATATTAGATAATGACATTAGCAAAGTTTGGTATAAGAAAGATGACAGATTTTGGCAACCTAGAGGATATATCTATGTTTCAATGAAATTACCTTCTTGTCAATCCGGCATTGTCAATAGTTTACTGAATGGTCTGTATGTTGATCAAATCAATGATTACATGAAAGATTTACAATACGACGCTTCTTGTGCTAATTTAAATTTGTCATTTTCTAGTACTAACCAAGGTTTAGATATTACAATTTCTGGTTTCAATGATAAGTTATTAGTTCTTCTTTCAAGATTCATTGAAGGTGTAAAACTATATCAACCATCAGAAGAGAGGTTTAATATTTTCAAAAACAAAGCTATTCAGAATTTAAAGAATTCATTGTTTGAGGTGCCATATTCCCAAATGGGTACATTATACAATACTATTATGAATGAGAGTACATGGCCAATAAAAGAAAAACTAGATGTTTTGGAGGCATTGACATTTGATCAATTTGTTTCTTTCGTACCTTCTATTTATAATGAATTTTATTTCGATGCACTAGTCCATGGCAACATTAGATACGAGGAAGCCATGGAGGCAAATGATTTGCTGAAGAGTTTGGCTTCTTTTAAAATTCTGAATTTACATGTCAGGAACAGCAGATTAAGATCATACATTCTCCCAGAAGGTGAATCATATAGATACGAAATTGATATGGAGGACAAAGATAATCTAAATTCTTGTATTCAACATGTTGTGCAATTAGGTTTATACACAGAAGAGTTATCTGCATTGAGTGGTTTGTTTGCTCAAATGATTCGCGAGCCATGTTTCGATACCTTAAGAACTAAAGAACAACTGGGTTATGTTGTTTTCAGTTCCAATTTGAATAATCACGGTACCGCTAATATGCGTATATTGGTTCAATCTGAACATTCAACATCATACCTTGAATGGAGAATTGATGAATTCTATAAAAAATTCGGTGAATCATTGAATAACATGAGTGAAGAAGACTTCGAAAAGCATAAAGATGCGCTATACAAAAGTTTGACACAAAAGTATAAAAACATGAGAGAAGAAAGTTCTAGATACACAGTTTCTATCTATCTAGGTGATTATAACTATACACATCGCCAAAAGAAAGCTGAATTAGTTAAAAAATTGACTAAACAACAAATGGTTGATTTTTATAACGATAATTTTGTCAGCAATAAAAAATCTCAACTTGTCATTCATTTGAAATCTGTCGCCACTAAAAGCTTAAAGGATTTGGAAGAGAATGAATTAGACAATTCTGTCTATCCTTCAGGTAAACTCATTGATAACATCGACAGCTTCAAATCTAAAATGTTTGCGGCACCTATCCGTCAACCATTGAAGAAGTTCGAAGTTTACAATCCAAAGGCGTAAATTTGTATTTATATTATTTTAATATATAACAAATATCCTGTATTTATTGTAGTTTTTAGTTAAGTCGTTTGTTACTAGCGTTCTCATTATACGAATCATATATTACTTGGTCTTATCACTAATATTATCTAAGTTGATGATGGTTACAATTATAGATATCTTAGTTTTATTTCATTGTTACCCGAATATGCAGTTTCACAAGGACTGAATCAAAGAATTAGTAATAAAATCATTATCCATCCGACATGAATTTAAGATTTAATATACATGTATTTAAATGATATATCTTCTTATCCAAGACATTTATCATATTCTTTTAAGTTTCTGAAGCATAGCAAAAATCACATATAAACAGTGTTGATATCTACTAAGATAAGACACAGTCCAACGTACTTTAATTCCAGAATTTTTTTTAGCATCGGATATTATACACATCGAGAAGAAAGACATTTCAAAATGAGTGCAGTTCAATTTACATGTAATTCATGTGTTATTCAATTTGTATCTAGTGATTTACAAAGATATCATATGAAAACAGAATGGCATAGATATAATTTGAAGAGAAGAGTGGCTAAGTTAACACCAATAACCGCTGATGAGTTTGCTCAAAAACTTCAAATATCAGAGTTAGAAAAAGGTGGTCATGATTATGATGAATTTGGTTTTGAAATTATTTCTGTCAATGGCAATACTGATATTAAGCATAACAAACGTGGAAAAGCTAAGCATCGTCATCACCATCATCATCACCATCATAGTCACGGTGATAGAGACTCGAAGAATGCTATAAACGCCAACGAAAAAGCAAAAGATGCAACTCCAAATGACAATGATGATGCTGAACCTAATACTGAAAGACGATCTTCAGTATCCTCGAAAATATCAAAATTATCAATAGACAGCGAAGAATCAAACTTTGATGAAGATGCAGGATTTTCTGATTACGCTTTTACCTCTGATTCAAATTATACATCAACTGAAGATGAATACGACTCAGCAACTGATCTAAGTGAATATTCATATAATGAGAATGCCGATGGTTCTGTTACTATTACCGAATGTATTTATTGTGGTGTAAATAACAAGGAAATGGAGAGGAATATTAAGCATATGTTCTCCAAACATGGTTTATATTTACCTGAAAGATCTTACTTAGTTGATGTTTCCGGCCTTTTAATGTTTTTAATTGAAGTAATTGTTGTAAATTACCAATGTTTATGTTGCCCGTTCAGAGGTAATTCATTGGAAGGTATCAGGGCTCATATGAATTCAAAGAGACATTGTCGTCTGCCATACGAAACGACACAAGAAAAAAATATGTTCAAAGACTTTTATGACTTCAGTTCTTTAGAAGAACGTAATAGAGAAATAATAAGAAAGCCAACAGAAGGAAAGCAATCAATTAGATTTCAGGAAAGTGATGATTTTGATGAGTTCGAGCAAGATATTTCTTCAATTATTAAAGAGCACAATATAAACTCAAATTTTTCTGCGTCGGAATTTGATGATTCTCATTTAAGGATTAAATCACCAAATGGATCAATTGCTGGTCACAGAAATAGTTTGAGACAAAATAAACAACGTAAACCGATCCATGAAGAATCTAGTGAAAGCAAGACAGCAGTGACAGCTTCCGATAAGAGACTAGTGAGTGGTGTCACAGAAAAGGAGTTCAAAAAGGGTTTGAAGAAAATGCAGCAAACTGAAAAGAGAGCTGTTGATGAACACTTCCGTGCCTCTGTGAAGAGAATGAATTTCCAAACACACTTCAGAGATGAATTACTACAATAATCGATTCCAATCTTCTATAATTTCCTTAGTGAGATTTATTAGCATTTGCATTACACAATATATGTAAGTTTGATAACAAGTACATATATATTGTTTAGTTTATATAATGTTTTAAACAGTATTCATTCGTTCTAATTTATTTTGTTAAATACTATATATGCTTATTATTGATTTAATAAGAAGTAGATAATAAATATGAACTATTCAATACATGCAAATAAATTGGTTAAATAGTAGGCTTTTGAATAACTGATGGAATATCATTTTCAGTTGATTCGGAAGTTTGACTATTATTATTATAGTTATCATTATCTTCATTATAAGACGAATTATAGTTAAGTTGGTCATATTCGATGTTCTTTTCCGCATTTTTGACAATCACTGTTTGACTAGGTACTCTTCCAATATTTAGATCATGTTCGTTAATTGTTTCGTTATTAACGTCATATGTATTATCTAATTTTAATGATGGCCTTTCATTTTCTAAAACTTTATTAAAATGGTCCAATAACTCTTGATTGTAATATTTATTTTTGGAAACTGATCTCTGTGAGGAATCAGTTCCTATAGTTGAATGTGAACCATTTCTTGAAGAACCATATACAGTATTATTGAAGCTACTTTGAGAAACCCAATTAGTTATACTGCTTAGTCTCCTGTTCAAAATATCAAAGGCTTTTGATTGTGGCAGGATCATCAAAATACCATATAGGCATTTATACAAGTAAGGAAACTTTTGTTGCTCCAACAGTTGTAATCTTAATCTAGTAAATACTGGTGATTCCAGTAATTGCACTAGCATATCTAACTGAACAAGATCACTCATCCCTAAATCATAGTTTACATAGCATTGTAGTACATTATAAGCCAGTTCATAATTTTCTGCAACAAAACACAAACATAAAACCGAAACAGGATTGTGACACCATAGCTTGAACAGAATGTTAAAAAAATATGTATCTTCGCCATATCTTAATTTTTTTCTTAGGTCAGCTGCCTCTTGAGATGTTACTAAGTTGGCACTTAATATTTGAATCATCATTCTACTGAAAACAATATCATCATCTGTATCCAAAATCGATGAAATAGCTTTGTAAATTCTTTCTGATGATAAACGGGTACATATTTGTCTTATAATGTAGTTGGCCCTGGTCTTAAAGAGTTTTGAGTCTTTTCTCAATAAGTCCAGTAGATCATGTAAAAAACGTTTCAAATAAATATCTTTCGGGTCAATGCATAATGTGTTTAATATTCCTAAGGATTTTTCTGTTAACCTTGTGTCGTTATCTGATAAGGATTTTAACAATATCATTATCATGTTTTCATTCTGTTCTAAGATTTTGTCTGGTGATTTTTTGTAAATTAACAACAACCAATCAAGACATGCTATTTTAGTATCAACTTTACTATCAAAAAATTGTAATGTCAAACTATTCATCAAGGAACTATATGCAATCAAACTCGAATCCTTCATAAAATGTTCGTCATTAAATAGAGCAATAAACTTTGAGTTTACTAAATTTGCTGATTCTGATGTATTATTATCTGAATCACCTAATAATTTCAGCAAAAGACTTAATATCTTAGATAGATAAGGAATAAATTCTCTAGCAGCTAGATTCAGCAAGTAATCAATCCAGTGTAAAGACACTAGTCTAACCTCATATTCGGAAGAACTCAAATTATTGATTAATATTTCAATAATATTAGAGAAATCGATATGAATATCCTGTCCAGGAATATATTCTTCACCAAAACGTGGTTTTTTAGATTGAGAATAATAAGGAATTTGTTCATTTGCTTTCAGTAATTCAATATTATCTTTGTTCATATCGTCGTTGTTGTGATTGTTGTTATTGATGGTGTCATTGCTAATTCCGGTGGAGATGCTAATGTTTGAAACATCACCAGGTAATTGTTGCGACTTACTGTTGTCAATAGTATTAGAATCTAAGCTATTAGTAGTAATATTACTGGAATAATTATTCAGAATAGATGAAGAACTTTGTTTGTTAACTGATAATTGTCCAAAAGCATCCAATAAACTTTTCTTCTTTTCTGCTATTAATGAACCATCTATTTTCTTTGACGTAACTGTATTGCTTTTTGATATTTTGTTGTTTTCACTAGAGTTATCAGGCTTTGCTTGTCTTTCTGACATACTCAATATTTTCTCTTCTTGTTTAATATTTTTCTGAATTTTTGAAATTCTAACTACTTCACTTAACAATTGATTTAGTAGTTCATGTGTCACAACTTTAACGTCTTCATGAGAATCATCTAAGAAACTAAATAAACCTCCTAAGAATGCTGGTAGATAAGTAATCAACTCTAAGTCTGGGTTATTCAATAGAACCTTAATCCAATCTACTAAGAATGTTCTTGTATCTGGATTAATGGCATAAATCCTTTCTGAAAGTAAAGGAATAAATTTAGGTAATGAAAATGCTACTATCTTATTATTTTGGTTTACAGTATCACCAGTGGATATATTGGCATCTACTGAGCCTTGCTCATACCTCTCTTGGTAAACATTCCCAGTCACGATGTCTAATTTGGTTGCTGGTGGTAGATCCTGTGGATCATTGTTGACAACACTGATGTAACTAGAAGCTCTCTCAGCTACAATATCTTTTATCAATCTATCTAATAATTCGGATGCGCCCCTGACTGAATTCTCATTATCAGCACTGATTTTGCATAGTACATCAAATATTTCATTAAAATATACTAGCATTTCACCTTTAGCAATTTTGGCAATATTGTATAAACTTTCACAAGCATAAAATCGAACTTGGTCATTTTGATCGGAAAAACAAGCTAATACAGGAGGTAAAATATGAGATAAATATCTTGTTACGTTATTTGTTCCTAAAGCGATGCTAACTGCAGCTAAACCCATTAAACCAGCTGTTCTTGCCATTGGTTGATGTAATGCATACGCATAATCTCTACATAATTCATTGATAATATCATCTATTTGACTGTAGTTGTTATCGTTGACATATTGTGAAACTTGTTTTTGCAATTCAAGAGCAGTAGCCTTCCTTTTCTCATATAGTTTGTCACTGAGACCTTTAACGATAGATTTCTCCATTTTAAGCGTCTTAATTATTCAATATTAGTTACTAGCTCTAATATAAGTGTTATTAATTGTTCATATACAGTACCGTTTCACAATTATCTGCATATTCTTTAGGTATTTAAATATATGATATAATGTGTTTGCTTTCGATCACAATGTTTATGTTTTATATCGAAGCGCGTAAGCTTGCAATGTGAGAGCATACATATTTAATCATAAAAAATAGCATGAATACAAGTTGACATGATATGTATTACATTTGACTTGGATTGCTAGCTAAAAATAGTTGAGACTACATTGTATTATATGTTGTGAGTAGTATATACTGTAGTTATTTTTAATTTAGGAGGATAGAAATATTAACATTTAGTAATAACTAGTGCTTTCATATATTGAGGACCATGGCAAACTATCCCGACAATGTCATTCTGTTACTTCTTCAGATTATTTTAGAGAGACAACAAAATCTTTCTCACATTTTTCAAAACCAGAAGGCAAATAAAGAGAAATATGAGAAATTACTCGAACGACCAATTATAGATCAAGAGATACTGAGTAGATTTGTTACAGATAAGTTAGTCATCATGTATGCACCTGAACTATGTGAAATGCAACTTCGAAGCCTAAAGACATTAGTGCTAGATATTTTTAATAAAGGTATTGAAGGTGAGGATAAGGAGTCTATTTTAGTCAATGTTATAACGCTGGCTAATTACTATTATTATAAAAGGATAAAGGACATTGAGGAAACAAGACTTCCTGAATTGAGAAGTCAAATGAAAATTATACTAGAGGGGAAAACTTAAGTTAAGAATTCAACTGACAAAAATGGTCTAATAATATGGTATTTTTATGAAAGTTTCATTGAAATCATTATACAGCATTTTAAGAGACTACATAATTATTATTCTCTATTAACAAATTGAGTATAGCTCTACGGAGTCCATCGTCAATTGCTTCCTCTTCAACTTCACCAATGTAGTCGTGAAGTTTATCGATATTATAATTGTCAAATATTCTGTTTGACAACCCGCCTAAAACAGACCATGAATTGTTATCTAATAGATTGATTTTAATGGAAACTTCAACCAATATATTCAATTTTTTTCTAATGATGGGATATTTGACTTCCTCATTTACGACTTCAAAATTCCAATGGTGACCGAAGACTTTTGCCATCGACTCAATCAGATCTTTAGTGGGTATGACTTTATACAGGTGATGTTTTCCAAATTTGTTACAACCTTTCATTATATGTGTCGATATATACGAATCAATAAGCATTTTGAACTCTAATATTTTTTCCCTGCACTCCAAACTGTTTATTTTCAAAACTGTAGTGTAGGCCAAATCTTGATTTTTTCTCGTCACTGTTTGGTCTTTTGAAAAGTCATGAATTTGAGTTAAACAAGCAAACTTGACACCGTCAGTTTGAAGATTGCACATCATTTTTTTAGCATTACTAATGCTTGTAAGTGATTTTGTTTCAGAACATGTGGAAATCATCTGGTTTACTATAAACGTTCAATATGAAGGATGCAATAGTACGATAAGTAAGGAAAATAGCGATCAATCTATGCTTTATTTGAATCTTACATGCACTATCTCTGGGCATACAACCACAGCATTATATGTTGCAAAACAATTGATTCGACAAACAATATTATCAAAGCAAAAAAAAACGTAATATAGTTACTTCCAAACAGAAATTTTATTGAGCATTCAAAGTGCTTGCAACAATTAAACTTAGATTCATGTAATTGCATATTTATATACAATCAAATATACATCTAAAGATTATTATTTTTTAGTCATTGACCTTTATAATCAATTTGCATTGTGTCATTACTATTTCACGTGAAATTGTCGTATAAGCGTCAATATCGAAATCTGAAATTTTAGAACCTTTAAATGAAAGGTCTACATAAAGGTGAAGATATACGCGAATGGATGTTTGTCAATGATATCGATATACTACTCTTTTCATATTGATCTATCAGTTTTGTTTTTACTGTCAATTGTGCCACGAGGTTAAGATTTGAAGGGTTTAATAAATGCCAATTTGTAGCAAATGCTGATTCCTTATATTCAAGCGAGCAGATATGGTTTACTTAAAAGTGTAGTGTACCCTACTAGAACATTTCATTGCTTGCCAGTCACATTAAAAGATCCTTTAAGTGATACTGTGAATAGAGAGCGGTTGGTAGAAATCAATAAGAAATGGGCCCACGAGGTCACCTTGAATGCCATGGAAGGAATATCAAATGGTAAACAGATGATGAAGAAAAAGTATATATTGTCTATGTTTCCTTATCCTTCTGGTATGTTGCATTTGGGGCATTTGAGAGTTTATGTTATAAGTGACGTTCTGAATAGATTCTACAAACAGAATAAATATGATGTTCTGCATCCCATGGGATGGGATGCCTTTGGATTACCAGCTGAAAATGCTGCTATTGAAAGAGGCATCAGACCATCTTTGTGGACTGAGACAAATATTAAAAAAATGAAAGAACAGATGAATTCAATGCTTGCCAATTTCGATTGGACAAAAGAGGTCAATACTAGTGATCCAAATTATTATAAGTTTACGCAATGGATTTTTGTGAAATTATTCAAAAATGGATTAGCGTATCAAAAGGAGTCGGCAATAAACTGGGATCCTGTAGATGAGACGGTTCTTGCAAATGAGCAAGTCGATGCTAATGGTAAGTCCTGGAGATCGGGTGCTAAGGTCGAAAAAAGAATGTTAAAACAATGGTTTTTAGGAATCACTAAATTCGCTGAACAACTAAATGAAGATCTTGTCACTTTAAATGATTGGCCAAATAAAGTTAAAACAATGCAAAAAAATTGGATTGGTAGATCGGAAGGTGCAGATGTGAATTTCAAAATTCTTCTATCTGATGAAACGTCTTTACCAAATATTATTAAAAATTCTGGTATTGATATATTTACTACACGTATTGAGACAATTTTTGCAGTTCAATTTTTAGCTATATCTATCAATCACCCAGTAGCACAACATTATTCTAAAAATAATATTGAATTGAAAACATTCATAGCTAAATATCAAAACGTTAACGATCATGCTAGTGATTCCAAAGAAGGTTATCAACTTCCAGGAATATTTGTCATAAATCCATTGACAAATGCTAAAGTCCCAGTGTATGTTGCCCCATATGTTCTGGATAATTATGGACATGGCGCCGTGATGGGTGTTCCTTCGCATGATAAGAGAGATAAAGAATTCTGGGAAGAAAATTCAGCCGGTGTAATTTTACCATCCGTTTTTGATAAGGTATCAGACAATGTACTCAAATGCATTATGAATGCCAATGTTCTTAAAGAGTACCAATCAGTTACGGTAACTGAATGTCGTGAAAAGATTATAAACCATTTAGAAGCGAATAATATTGGAAAGGCTTCCATTAAATATAAACTTAGAGATTGGTTGATTAGCAGGCAGAGATACTGGGGGACTCCAATTCCCATTATACATTGTCATGATTGTGGAGCAGTTCCTGTTCCTGAGGCTGACCTTCCCGTGTTACTCCCTGATGTTGACAGTTTAACAAAGAGAGGGAACCCATTATCTTCAATTTCAAGTTTTGTTGAAGTTAATTGTCCAAGTTGTAATAAACCGGCAAAAAGGGAAACAGACACTATGGACACATTCATAGATAGTTCATGGTACTATTTTAGATACACTGATTCTAAGAATGACAGCTTACCTATCACGAAGCAAAATGCAGATAAATCGATGCCAGTTGATATTTATATCGGTGGTGTTGAACATGCAATTTTACACTTACTGTACTCAAGATTTATATCTAAGTTTTTAAAATCCATTGGCCAATGGGATGGTACCAAAGCTGCAAATGCAGAGCCATTTAAAAAACTAGTGACTCAGGGTATGGTACAAGGTAAAACGTATGTCAATCCTAGAAATGGTCAGTTTATGAAGCCAAATGAAATTAAGTTTACCAATGATTCTGATAACCCTGTTGTCACTAAAGATACAGAAGAACCCCTAAATATTTCATATGAGAAGATGTCAAAATCAAAATATAATGGGATAGATCCAATGACATTTATTTCTCAACATGGAGCAGATGCAACAAGAGCTCATATTTTATTCCAAGCTCCTATTGAGAAAGCCTTGAACTGGGATAGCGATAAGATAGTTGGCACTGAAAGATGGTTAAATAAAACTCTGCATATTTGTGAGAACATAAGCCAAAATAAAACGTCAGATATAGATTATGTTCCGTCCATCCAAGAGTTAAATAAACATGAAATTAAATTCAATAATGATTTCAGTAAATTACACATGAACATTAATATGTCTTTTAAAGAAAATCTATCATTGAATACAGTTGTATCAGATTATATGAAGATGACAAATTTGATTGAGATAGCGAATGAGAATTTCAATATTAACAAAAACTTGCTCATATATAATTTGAAAAAGTTAATCACAATCATGTACCCAGTTACACCGACTATCTCAGCTGAATGTGCAAATTTAATAAAAAAAGGTCAAAACTGGACCGATGATGAATGGGACCAATATTCCTGGCCCAATACTGATGAACCAATTATTGTTAAAGAACAAGATTATATGGTGTTTGTTAATGGTAAAATGAGGTTTAAATTTGCTGCTTCAACAGATTTTGTCAAACTGGAGGAAAGTTGTATCGTTACAGAATTATTAAAAACAAATGAGGGGAAAAAATATTTGTTAGGGAAAACAATTAAAAAAATCATATTAAAGCAAAAAGTAATTAGCTTTATTGTTTAACGAAGCATTTAATGGATTATGAAAAGTGTTATAATGTAATAGGTTTTTTAACCGTAATCATGTAAATAGAAAATAATATATAACTTTGTAAAATATTTAATATTTAATGATACATTTTCGAATAAATTTAAACTCAGTGGTGCTGTAGTGATCGTGATCATAGTAAAAATATATTGAGAAAATTATTGTCCTTGGTGTGTATTTTGTTAAGGATATATTCACACATTAAATTAATGACAATGCAGAGAATTTTTAATGAAGGAAGCGTAATTATTTAATATACCTTGTTAAATAGTTAATGTACCATCGATATCATAAGAAGATCTGGATCTGATGTATGGGTCCAATTTTCTATATAGTTCAGAAAGTTGTGAATTCAACTTGATTTTTTCATTTAGTAAAGCACGGGATTCATTTGCATCAGATGAATGGATCCAATCGGCAGTTGTCTTGAGAATAGTTTCAATCAACTCTTTTCTTTGTTCCAATAATGCATCACGCGTAGCAGTATCTTCTAATAGCTCATCGTGGGAGCCATCAACCGGAGTAAATTGATCCAAATCCTTTGTGTCTGTTCCGCCAAGATGTTCAGGTATGTTGTTCATTTCAATGTACTTGTTCAGATCCTTGGTCTTATTAGTAAATACGACTTTTGAGGCGACAACGGGATCTAATAACTTCTTTATAATATTCCAGATAGGTGAGAAAATCCATGGAGCCTTGTGAATAAACAGATGGCCCAATGATTCTGGATAATGCGCCTCAAAACAGGTGATTAAAAACTTAACTGGCTGATAATCCATATTTGACATTGTAAAATCTGTTAAATCAAATAAAATGCTGGCAGCTTCTGTAGGTTCGTTTAAAAATAGTCTTGCTTGTTCAATCACTAATAAAGAATATTTTTCTATTTCTTCTTCCGTTTGATCATCAGCATGGTGTAATTTTGGTCTAACTAACACAATTGGTCTACCTTTTTTGTCGAAGCCATTTAGAACAGCTTTTTGCAATTCTAAATTTTTTATACAGCCAGCTTCATTATTTTTATACATATCAGCTTCACCTTTCATTACAATATCATTGGCATCATATTTGGTTGCTCTCCAATTCAAACTTGACACTAACATGTTCATAGCTTTATCTGAATCCCATTTTCTTGCTCTGATAAATCTTAAAAGTAAATTATCAGGACTATCCGTTCTCAAAGTTTTCCAAAACGTGTCTTGAATGATTTTGGGATCTTGAGATCGCAATGAGTCATGGATCTTACCTCTTGTATATGTTCCTGCAGTTGTATTTTCGGAATCAGCAGTGCTAGAACTACCACTTAGTTTACCCAATAATGATTTTTTCTTCTTCTTATCGGCACTTGTCACTAACGGATCATTGAATATTTTTGTTCCATCGATATCAATGCCCCAGAATTGTAGTAAATAAGTCCACACCTGTTTCAAGATTAGCTCTTGCTTGGCATCTAACGAGTCGATGCGGCCAGATATAGTTGATTCTTGTGTCATCGGTAAATGCGTTGCGGCTAGTCTATATGATCATGTAAAGATCTTCAATTCTGAATAAAAATTTTATGCAATTGTCAATCCACCTATAGTGATATTGGTTCTTATTGTTTCAATACCTCTCGATGTCCGCAATAGAAAAAGGGGAGAAAAACTATATCTCAATTTACGTTGAACAATTACTAATAAGAAATTACAACGTAATTGTATCAAGTCTTATCAATCTTAACTTATTACAAAAGTTTGGTAATGACGTTGTGTCTCTGTTTACAATTCAATGGACCCTGTCATTATATATAAAGTTTGTGTACTTAACATGAACATTTTTTATGTTGAAAGTTCTCGTTTGGAAGATAGAAACATTCACCGAGAACGCGAATACGCAGGCATTTCGGACTCGAAAGCACTTTCTTTTTTAGGTACAAAAGTTATACAAATCCCTGTACAACAGTGCTTGAATGAACAATATCAACATTTTTCACTTTAACGAAAGGTTGGTCTAGCTCATGATAATAAAGAAACTTATCTCGTTGTTGTTCAACGGTTGGATCAACAGGTTAATATATCTCAAGATTTTCGGGTATTGTTAACATGAACTTAACTGCTTAATGGCTTGGTTTTGTCGTGATTGCATAACCGTTATACAACGACTGTGGTTCATTTTAATGTTGAGAGTTGCAGATCAGTCACTAGCACGTTACTCAATACGAATGTTCAGTTTTTCAATCTTGAAGACGTTTCGATAGTTATTACTTGCTGTAACATTGGTGAATATATGCTACACTTGTAGGTTTCTTATTGCATTGATTACTATTTTAAAAAATGACCGTTACATAGTTATATATGGACAACTGTTAAAAAATCGAAACGATTTACAGTAGTCATATTGTTAAAAGATATTTATTAATGTATTATGCCTCAATGTTATTATTTACATAATAATGGCTTCTTGTGGGACATTAGTGGAGATGGACTTGTGAGGTAAAACCTTACCACCATTAATATAGATTTCATCTTTAACTTCGACATCATCACCTAAAACGGTGACACCTTCTAATCTACACCATCTACCGACAGTGGAGTTCCAACCAATGATGGTGGATTTAACTAAAGAGTGTTCCTTAACGGTGGAGTTAGCTAAGATGACAGATCTTTCGATTCTAGCACCATCACCGATGACACAGTTTGGACCGATGGTGACGTTTGGACCGATCTTGGCAGATGGAGAAATCTTGGCAGTTGGGTCGACAATGACGTTGCCGACGATGTTGCTACCTTTAGCTAATTTTTCTTCGTTCTTCTTGGCGACGGAAGATAAGTATAGGACAGTACCAGCTAAGAAATCCTTAGGTTGACCGACATCCATCCAGAAGCCCTCTAAATCGAAAGAGTATAACGATTTCTGTTCGACTAAGATTGGGAAAGTTTCCTTTTCGATCGAAGTTGGTTTCATTTCAATTAAATCGATGACTTCTGGGTTTAAGATGTATAAACCAGCATTGATTCTGTTACCAACAAACTCGACTGGCTTTTCAACGAATCTGTCAATCAAGTTTGGAGTTTGAATGTCATGGACAATAACACCATACTTAGATGGCTCGTCGACTTTAGTGGCGACAATGGTACCTTTACCACCGTGAGCGTTGTGGAAGTCGGCTAGTTCCTTGAATGGGTATTCGCAAATGACGTCAGAGTTCAAGACGAAAAATGGAGAGTTATCTTTCTTCAAGATCTTTTCAGCCAACTTCAATGGACCAGCAGTGCCTAATGGTTCGGTCTCGACGGAGAAAGTGATGGAGACACCGTATTCCTTTTCGTATTTTTGCAAAGTTTCAACCATGACTTCTGGTCTGTAGTTGACAGCTAGGACGATGTCGGTGACGCCTGCATTGGCTAAAGCCTCGATTTGATGTAAGATCATTGGTCTGTTGGCGAACTCAACCAAAGGCTTTGGTTGAGTCAAAGTCAATGGTCTTAATCTGGTACCGTAACCACCTACTAAAATTAAGCCTTTCATATTTTCTTCTGTGTCTTATATATGTATGCTATTGTAGCTATATATGAACTATAACGTAATTGCTCTGCAGAGAGATGGGACTAAAATGCAAGAAAGCAGAACAAAATGGTTTTTAAAAGCGACAATTGAATGCGAAAGAGTTTATTAAATATAAGTAAGTATATATATATATTTATAGAAGTCGATATTAATAGATACTAGATGTATGTCGGTTGCAAGATGTACACGAAAGAAAAAGTAAAGAAAACAAACCGTGAGCTAGAGAGAGATACACCAAGTGGCAGTGAATTGATTGAAGTTAATTTCGAATTCTCCTTCTAAATTTGAATCTGAACCGTACTGTGCTCATGCATATCTTTATGTTTCTTAGTAGAACATCCAAGTACGAGAAGCCGAAACGTTTCGAAAGTAACGTAATGAATGTTGGTAGTATAGCTTTATTGCATAGTAGTAAGTAGCATAAACCATTGAATTACATGAAAAACTTTTGTAGAATCTCGAAAACTGTTACGTGTTGTGATGGAGAAAAAAGCAACTTTCGGCAAAACAGTTTTTTGAAAACAAAAATAACGAAAAAGAAAAAAACGACAGAGCAAGAGAGAGAGAGAATCTGTGAAAATACGAAATCACAATAACAGTTGATGACAGGTATGTTTTCTGGTACTAGGAAATGGGAAGTGTTGAAAAAAAGACCAGTAGACAGAAAGCTGTAAAGGATCTCAAAAGAAAGAGCCAGTGGGCACTATGAATAACAAAGTGCGGGACAAGATGTTCACAGAAACATCGCTTGGACTGCAACGACGGCGACGAACCCATACATGCATCGACAGACCAGGGTAATCCCACCAGAACAACATGTGTTACCCATCTTCCAGCTCACGTGCACATTAAATGCTAGCAAAGCCATCTCATAAACATCTTATCCATCAATAGTCATTTGTCTCGGTCACGTGGAGACAGCAGAGCAGAGACAAGGTAAATGGCCTCTACTCGCCTCTTTTGGTCTTTGGACTGTTTACCCTGTGAGGCACGGATGCAACTGCGCGGACCCACGCACCGCGGTCCACTATCACCATCTTGAATCCTTCCGCCGCAGACACTTTGGCAGAGATAATCGCGTAAAAGCCAAACAAAAAATACTTTTTTTTTGTTTTGTAGTGTTTTCTCTTTGCTTTTGTTACACGGACAATGTGACCCATCTTGTACATGCACCGTGAGCACCATGGGTGTGTTCGTGTGGATCTGAATGGGAACCAGTGTATAACATCGCGCTTTTTGGAGGTATTCCTTTCCTGATGGAGTGCAGGAGGATGTGCACCCACAACAGCACCAGCAAAGGGCTGAGTTGTATATGGAAGATGAGTTAACTACAATAATGAGTCAAAGACAACAACACAGTGGGAGAAGCACCGTATTTGTTGAATGTGACGTTTTCGTTATTTTCGCTGATTGTTTAAGGTTTGACTTGACACATTTGAACGGCTTCATGCAAAGGAAGGGTATGTGCTATTCATTTATATGCTATTTAAACTGAAATTTGTTCTTTTGTTCTGGTGTGAATAGGTCCTTGTCCTGCTTTGTTCATACCGTTCGCTAAGATGAATTGCTTACATGAAATTGTATACTTGTGTATGCTTATGTACATACATGTATGTGTATGTGTAAATTAACCTAAACTCCGACGTTTTCTGGTCTTTCTGTCCATAACCGTTCTGGAAGCTATTCTTTTCTTATCTCATCGCATCTTGTATATATACTTTTCGAGTAACCGTTTTCAACGTTATTTTACTCAATGTACTCTTTTCCTTGCTCGTTTAGTTCACTGCATTCTAAAATTTTGTAAGGATAATATTTTTCACTTTATTTTCTCATTACAACTAGTATATAAAGGCATATTTCAATTGTACAATTGTTATGCAAACTCTTACACATCTGTACACACGTATACATAGACACTAGCATAGGGTTTTTGTTGTCTGGCTCAGCACAATAAAATAATCACAATAAAATAATCACAATCGTTCACACCAATGACTGCTATTTTCGCTAATTCAACATTAGTAAACTTGGTCAAGACTGACACATTTAATGGGATTGTTTCAAATATTGAAACATATCAACCGCAATTAAATGTTATTGAAAAATATTGGGCGTCGTGGTATTTATTCATGGATAATGATAAGTTGGCTACGGGTTTACTCTTCTTCTTGTTACATGAGTTTATGTATTTTTTCAGATGTCTTCCATGGTTCATTATTGATCAAATCCCATACTTCAGACAATGGAAAATCCAGCCAACTAAAATTCCTTCAATGAAAGAGCAATGGTATTGTTTCAAATCAGTTTTATTGTCTCATTTCTTAGTTGAAGCTATCCCAATCTGGACGTTCCATCCAATGTGTGAGAGACTAGGTATCACAATACAAGTGCCATTCCCTACCATCAAAAGAATGGCTTTAGAAATTGCTTTGTTCTTTGTATTGGAAGACATGTGGCACTATTGGGCCCATCGTCTTTTCCATTACGGTATTTTCTACAAATACATCCATAAGCAACATCACAGATACGCTGCTCCTTTCGGCTTAGCCGCTGAATACGCACATCCTGCAGAAACTATGTCTTTAGGCTTCGGAACTGTAGGTATGCCAATCCTATATGTCATGTATACAGGTAATCTGCATTTGTTTACTTTATGTGTTTGGATCACATTGAGACTATTCCAAGCAATTGACTCCCATTCAGGTTACGATTTTCCTTGGTCTTTGAACAAGTTCCTACCATTCTGGGCAGGTGCTGAACATCACGATCTACACCATCACTACTTCATTGGTAATTACGCATCGTCTTTCAGATGGTGGGATTATTGTCTAGATACGGAATCCGGGCCAGAATCAAAGGTCTCGAGAGAAGAGAAGATGAGAAGAAGAGCTGAAAAGAATGTTAAAAAAAATATTTAACTTCTTCCTTTGGTGGGCTTCCTAAGAATCTTACTAGATTTTACACAAATTATGGTTCTATTTGCTCTGTTTTTTTCTGTCTAATTACTAACTTTCAAATTAAGGAGAAGATTTCTATGATCATACTCCAAATATTTTATATTCTTTAAATATATTCTTGAGCAGATTATTCATTTTAATTCATTTTATACAAACGCTTCTTATAACAACCTAATATATATAATATTTGTTTCTATTTATCCTATACAGAAAACATACTAATATGAATTACCTAAGACATTATGATTGTCTTCAGGATGCTGCGATGCCATCATAATATATTAATTAGATGGTCCCCGTTGGGACAACAGAATCATATTCTTGTGCAAACAAATTCATTAAATGCAATGGTAATTAAGAATCTGGTGTTGACATGCAGCACAGGAATCTGTTAGAATTTAAAGTATTTATTAATGTTGTATGCTAAGCGGATACTCAGATGGATGTTTCTTAATTAACTGAGCCACCAGTTGCAGTTTTGTCAATCGTACATTAAGTATTGGTAAACAATTCTTTTTACCGAATCAAGATCCATACGAGATGTATTTAGAATTTCTAGTGAAGAATGAACTTATACAAAGGTTATAGATATATAAGACAAAATATTGTTCACTTCACTGGTTACATATATTATATATTTCTATATAGGCCGCATATAGAGAATTGCTCGATTGCGGTAACTAGAATATGTCTGACTTAACTACCAATAGTACTGAAGAGAGTAGCATCACCTTGAATGTTGAGGTTCCGAATAACCACTTGCCCTTTTGACACTTTATTTAGTGTGGAAAAACAAACGTACAATCAGCTACATGTTCAATGGTATTGACGTCGACTGGGTAGTTAAGTTATTCGTTAGTGTCCATAGTAGGTAAGGATTATAATATTTAATCTGATTGGTTCTCTTATTACATAAACTCAAATAGCAAATGCTATTAGAATACTATTTTACACTATTACATTTGAGATTTAAATATCGTCATGTTCTGTCCCTTTTTTATGTCAGTTTATTTGAATTCATTCATTAAACGACAGGTCAATTGAACGGGTTAAATGACTAGTAGATTATCCAGTTAAACAATAGATAGACTAAATTAACTAAGCAGTCCTTTATTAATTTTGAACTCCGTTTAACTCAACTACTTACAATTGTCAGGAATCTTAGATTTATAACAGAGGTTATGGGGACTATAATCCATTAGTTGTAAAGACAAATTGCAAGTAGCAGCGTTAAACGAAGTTTAAGATTAATAAACGATCTGTTAGTTTATTCAATTTATCTATCGTTCAATGTCAGAATTATTGTAGTGTATGTGACAGAACTAACTGTTTATGACACCTTGAGTTCGGAAACCACTAATCACGTACTAATTGTGGAGAAACAAGATTAAGTTGGCTAGTACCAACATCTAAGTGTGGAGTAACAAACCTATGTTGGTTAATCCCAATATCTAAGTTAGTGTCATTAGTCACGTTAGTTGCTTTAGTATAGTCCATCTTCGTAATAGTTAAATAATCGATTGGCCTTTTGTTAGTATATTTAAACAGTTCTATATAGAGTTAATGTCCTCTCTCTATATAAATTATCTCATGCTTGAGAGAACACATTACGTATTCAGTCATTCTCCTAAGATCTTTAGTGCTGTATTGTACATCTGTGTTTATCACGTAGCCATTTACATTGTAGTGAGAAGTTTCCATCTATCATTTGGAAGATTGTTCTAGAACTTTCTATCCAACTAATAAGTGATCAATTGGTTGTGAACTCAAAGTGTCAAAAACACTTAGTTCTGTCACATACACTACAATAATTCTGACAACATAAGCTTGTTTCTCCACAGTGATTGTTAAAAAAGCAATTACAGGACTTCATAAACTTTTGGATAAAGTTTTAAGTAGTTACGGTAAAAGCTCCTGAAATGAGTCCGTTGTTCCTAAGAACTCATCCTTGTTAGCTCAGTTGGTAGAGCGTTCGGCTTTTAAACATCATGTTTAAACCAAGGATACCGAAATGTCAGGGGTTCGAGCCCCCTATGAGGAGTTCTTAACTTCTTTTTTGCAAAAGTCACTATCACGTACATCAATTCAATTACAATTAACCAACGAAAATATATGGTTTACAATTTCACATCTTAGAATGACACACTTGTTATTTATTTAATATGGCACAACTATTTGTATATGTACATTATTTCGTTTATAAAAAATGAAAATTTATAGTAATATTTTGTAGAAAATTTATGATAATATTGACATATTTTCAAATATAAGAATGTCAGAATTAAATGCAACACAGAAATGACTTTTAGCCTGTGTATATATGCGTTCAAAAATTTATATAACAATCGAAATTGGTTTGTTGTTAATTTTACATTAATTCTGAAATACCAGAAACTAATTTATCACTAAAACCACCTTCTCTAGCGGCAGCTTCATAGTAACCATAAATAGTAGTGGTGGCCATTAAAATGGAAGTACCAGAACCCAAAGTGCCTAAGAAATCAGAGCCAATAGATAAAGCACCAATAGTGATACCACCTAAAGCAGCAGCTGTTGGGATAATTCTTTTCAATTCTCTGTAAACGTTAGATTCTCTCTTACCATTGATGACTAAACCATCATCTTTGAATTGTTTAGCGACATCACGTGGAGAAGAACCAGAAATTTCAATCCAAGTCTTGGAGAAAATAGCACAAGTACCTAAAACGAATGAAACGTACACAACAAACTTAATTGGGTCTAATGGAATTTCCATCAATGAAGTTGGAGGTTGAATGTAATAAGCCAAACCACTTAAAGCCATTTGATTTTGAGTACCTGGTTTAACACCCCAAACACCTAATAAGTTCACGAATGGGTTAGATGGGAACCTTTGGTATAAAATTTGAGAGATCAAAAAAATGTTAGAAGATAAAGCAGATTGTAGCATAATTGGAGTGTTGGAAGTGTAGAATAACTTAATTGGGTAGCTGCCTAAGTGACCTCTAACTCTTGTGGATCTGACTGGAATTTCATAACGGAAACCTTGTAAATATAAAACAAATAGGAAGACGAAGATTGTGGCTAAAACTTGGAACATATTTGGTAAGTTCTTTCTGTAGAAAGCTTCAACAAGAGCTCTCTTTTTATCTTTTCTGACAGCTAATAAATGGAATAAAGCGATAATAGCACCTTCGAATTCAGTACCACGGCCAGTATCGACAGTAGTTGGAGCAAAAGCTTTCCAGAAGATGTTTTCAGCAATATTAGTAGCAGTAAAGATAGAGATACCAGAACCTAAACCGTAACCCTTTGATAATAGTTCATCTAGTAATAAAACGATGAAAGAAGCAAAAATCAATTGGAAGATTAAAATTAAAGAAATAGCTAAACCGATGTCACTTGGGGCACCGTAATTACCACTGGCAACAACAACAACAGCTTGACCCAATGTTAAAATGATGGCACAAACTCTTTGAGCAGTACTGAATAATTCACGGTCCTCTTTGTTTTGCATATTAACTTGTAATAATTGAGTACCTTGCAAAAATTGGAAAATCATAGAAGATGTAATGATTGGCGTAACACCCAATTCCATTAATGTACCACGATTGGAAGCCAACATAGCACGTAACCAATATAATGGATCAGCAGTTTCGCTACTGATAATACCATATAGAGGAATTTGACCTAAAACTAAAAAGATCAACAGAGAGACACCGGTCCAAATTAATTTTTGATTGTATGGAACCTTTCTTTCTGGGGCAATGACTTCAGGCAAGAAAGATTCAAATGGTTTAAATAGATCAAGTAGACGACCAGACATATTTGCGGATATTGATTAGATGTATGATATTCTAGTGATTTGAAAGAAAAAAATAAATACAATAGAAAGTTTTATAAATTGATAGAAGCTTAAAACGACGAAAATATAAGTTCTGTTTTGAGTTAATTACCTTATCCTTCTTCCTCGTGTGGTTTTTTTAATAAAAATTAGTATAGATATGGATTATTTAAATGAAATCGACCTAATTGATTCAATAAATACACAACCTTTCTTTCTAAAGTTTTTTCTTTGTTCCTATAAATTATTAGGAATTGATACTACTAAAATAGTCAATATAATAATGGAATTCAATTGCAATTGATAGTAATACACACACACACACATATATATATATATATATATACTAATGAGCAATTATGAAACAATGTAATATTAAGAACAACTAAGTAATAAATCGCTGCTAAAAGAACAAAAAACACTGGAAATGTTTTGAAAAGCGACCACGTCAAACATTTTTACAATTTTTAAAAATTATAAAATGGCTTTACTATTTCGTAGGACATGATTTGATACCAAGCGATGATTATAAGTTACAGACGGGTGTACACCTGAGTTGAGAGGCTTTGGAGGAAGGTTTGGACAGACTCTAGCATAAATATAAGTTTAGAGGAAAGGTGATATAGTTCAATGAATTGAAAGTCATTTACAATACATCTGAACTATATCTGGGGTACAGCATTTTGTTTTTAGTTTTGTAATTTTGTCATAGGAGGAGGTTAACATGCATGATTTCACTGTTGCAGCATTGGACGGTAAATGACACTATTTATTGCTGTTGTGTTGATGGTGTTGCACAAGTATTCAGAGGCATCCATAAAATCTATGAAGTATGCCTTGAAATTCTTGTGTCTTTGTAAAGTGTCTAAATTTTGTTGGATATCATAGTAATGTTAAATATATAATATGTATTTACTGTCATCTTTGAGAAGACAATATCACTTTGTATTTGTGAAGGGGGTCTGTGTTTATATACATAAATATATATTATTGTCAAGTTTTAAATGATGGAGAATGCAGATGTATCTCTTGATTAATGAAGGTGTTGGTAAATTAGGAATGTGTAGCAATGGATGAGCAACAAGAAAAATAGTAGTGCGGCCAGTTGTTGGGTATAACGGATTTGAGTCTCAATATAAAGATCTCACAATAAAAAAATGCAATGTCATTAGATGATTTGGAAGTATGTCCGCAGATGCACGTCTTGCATAGCAAGTACCTCAGGAACTTCTCTTTTTCCAGTTGTGAATAACATATAGGGATAGCAAAAATCCAAGGATAATTTCAATGTTCACATATCCATAGAATTCAGATATACAAGATGCCTTTGACCTTGTATTCGAACATTTAGAGTCATAAATTTCCCCAAATCTTTTGAAGCTATAAGTAGCACCTAACGCTGGACCAATCATCATGACACCATAGACTGTCCCAAATAAATCTTTACCATATATATTTAATAACAGTGTGGGATACATGGTAAACAATGCTCCATTACAAATTCCTGACAATGACGACATAGCATATAGCTCTGTTTCGGTGTTCATGCCATTTGAAGTAATTGTTAGTCTCAAAATATAAAGTTGACTAAATAATGCCAGAACAATATAAATTAGTAACGTACTGTGAAGATTCTTGTTTCGTTTTGTCAATGCTTCCGTTATTAGTCCAGCTATTATTCTTGTTCCTGTAGAGAAAAACGAATATACCGATAATATGGCCCCTGATTCGTTATAGAAAGAATTTTTTGAAGTTAAAAGATCAGCAACCATGTACATATTGGCAACAAACGTTTCTAATGGTCCTAAAACCAAAAATACTGAAATTAGGAAGTAATATGTATTTGGATCTTTTAAAAATTGCATTTGCTTATTCTTGATTTCTGTTTGGTGATTATATGATTCATCTACTGATAGCAATGCTTCTAATTCACCATATTCCTCATCTTTCTGATTGTGTAGCATCGATAGCACAGCTGTAGAAATCCAAGCGAGTAATCCTACTACCACATAACTCGCAGCCAAAAATTTAAAGACTCTAGATAAGTTCAATAATGGTTCATTTTCATTCCAAAACCAACGTAATCTTAATATTTGAGAACCTACTAAAGAGGATAACCCAAAAAATGTTGTGGGTAAACTGATTGACAATAAATTCCTATTTGGATATAACTTGGCACAAGTCAACAATGCAGAAAAATACATTGCACTTGTTGCTACGCCAATGGTACCAAAGCAAACTAATATTGGAATAAAATTTGAAGATATGGGGATATTAACCTCTTCCTGATACATTTTGGAATTATAATCATATGATAAATATAAATAGGACGGTGCCAGTCCAAGAATTGCCATAAAATTCAACGTAATAGGACCATGAAGATCCGCTATAACGCCTAGAATGCATGGCGACAAGTACATGGAAAGTGTTATGACACTTGCTATAGTGTTAATTTGTTTCGATGTGTAATGTAGTTGAGCTTGCCATGAAGATGTAAATAATGAAATTAATGTAACAAAACCTGATGTCACTGCAGCCAATAAAGAAAATATGTAACCAACTCGGCATGAGCTCTTGTTTGACAATATTTTAGGTATCGATAGCCTTATATGATACGATAGGTAATGCTCTATGTTAGATCTTACCATTCTGCTTTTAATAGAAATTTGTTAAGAGGAAGTCAAACCCCTTCCAACTAATGTGACGTGGATAGCTCTTTTATTATGGATTCAGTTTAAACCATAAACTCCGTATTGTATTCAGTATACCATTCTTTATATAAACCACTTAAATTTTTAATTTTAATATCAAAATACATCATTTGTTTTAATCAATTTCCTAAATTAGCAAGTCCGCCTCTAGCAAACCCTTCTTAAAAGAGATGTGCTTGTTAACAATATAATACTTTTTTGGAAGGTATGTAAAATGATCTTCAAGGAAAGCAGAGCAACAAAACCAACAATCCAATAGATAGAATGCATTAATTACTATAATTTGAGTTATAATTTTTGCATGTTACGGTAAATAAGGTTATGAGAGCATAGCATTAGATTTATGTTCAGTTTCTACAATTGAAGTTAAAATAAAGAAGTCTATACATATATATATTTCAACGGACAGAATTTGATATTGATATAATTTGATGTGCAGCTATTGAGTATTAAGATAATATAAAAAGGTTTGATTCTCTAGTATCAAATGATGTTTTAGTAGTGATGAATCATTTTCTCATGCTTTTAATGTTTTTGCCACGTCAGTTAGACAGCCAAACTTTTTATTTTTATTTTTACTTCCAACAGTATCCCAATTAGAAGATTCTTGAGCTTTATTTTCATTAATATTTGTTAGACCCTGGATACCTTTTTCCTCTAAGGCCACATTTTTTTGAGAATTGTAACTATCAAACAATTTCTTCATATATGATCTCACCTCTTCTCTATTGTATGGAGCTTTTGCAGTGACATTGGACAATTTTTGTTTTTTTATTGTTAGATGTTTTATTGTTGTTTGTGTCGCTAGAGGGTTGGTTTTTGGAAATATTAGTTAGATTTGTTGATGCTTTTGAACCTGCACTGCTCTGATTAGATTTGACAGTCTTAGTAATATTTTTCGATGCAGCTTGTGCCCACCCAGTAAGTTTTTGTTGGGGAGCAGGGTTGGATAGTGAGACTTTAGATATTGTATTGGTAATAGTAGTCATGATATATGTTTGATGCTTGTTAAATTACAGTTTATCGAGAAAGAAAAAAAAAAAAAAAAAGTAAGAAGAAATAGATGATAAATAAATGAAGAGGCAATAAAAAAAATAAAGTAGGAAATATTCACTAGAAAGGTCCTGGTAAATTTTCAAAAAGTTTAATGATATTAGAGAAGCTAACTTAGTTTCAGCAGTTACCTTAGGTACAATACAGCAAACAGATCTTTAAACTAAATAAATTAAAATTAAATTACCTTAAACTAAAATAGGTTCTTCTTCATAAATATAACATGATCTCTTTACATAAATTTTATATCAAATGATAAAGAAAGAAAATAAATGTCACGTGCCATACGATTATAATGCAATGGCGTCCATGGAGAGAGGTAGCTTGCCATCAAATAAGGTAAATAGGATGTAGTTACAGACGGTTGTTTTAGATTAAGTCCAACTTATATTTACATTTACTGTTCCTCTAGTAATTTATAGACATGATTATATTATTTAATACATTATAGTCACTATTTTGTGTCATCGGAGTCGTCATTACCTACTGTGGAAAAGGAGTTCTCTGATGCTGATTTGAGTTGCGAAACTTTGTCTTCAACTACAGTGGCTTCTGTTCCTTCCGACACAGGAGGTTCTGGGGATGTGTTAGATGTAGAAACTTCTTCGACCTCTTCATTTTCGTCAGTCTCTGGGGGGTCGTCGGCTGCTTCCGTTGTGGTTGTATCAGTTCTTTTTATACTAGCACTGGTTTCACAGAACCCTAGTTCCTTCAACTCTTTCAACATCTTTTCTTGAACTTTGTTTGCAAAGTCAGCAACTTCTTCAGATTTTAGATCTTGGGTGGAAATTGGGTCTAAAACTTTAACCACGATGTTACCACGGTTGAAAATAGAATGCTTTTTATTAAATAGGTTGCTGGTATTTGAGACAACTACTGGGACTATTGGAATTTTACCTTGTTGGGCCATATGGAATGCACCTTTCTTGAATGGAAGCATTTCTAGTTGCTCAGAACTACATCTTGTACCTTCAGGGAAAACCCATAGAGCTCTCTTTTGAACTAAAACGTTAAATAGAGAATTTTTCATAGCGACAATACTACTGGCCCCATTCTTTCTATCTAAGAATAAAGTACCACTTAAAGACATATACCAACCTAAAAATGGGACATATTTTAAAGATTTCTTGGCAGTAACTGTACAATTCCGAGGGAAACATTTACCGATCACCATGATGTCCAACGCACTCTGGTGATTTGAAACAAAAATACATGGTAGATTTTCTAAGTTTTGAGGAGATGTCACTTTAACATCGATTCCAAGCAAAGTTCTATACATATAATAAAAGAACCTAGCAGTAGCCCATTGTGCGATATATTTTTTACCTACAATTGATAATATAATTGATGCAAACACCCCAACTACCGAACTGCAAGATACCACGATAAATGACAAAAAAGATTTGTAGTAAAATTTGATCTTATTTATAAAACCCATATTGATGCAATCTATAGGTTATCAACTTTCAAGTTCTGTTTATAAATCAGTTCCACAATATTATTCGTATGTTAACAGCTCATTAGAATTATGACGGAAGAGAAACCTAAAACTAACCACTAATTCAATTTCAAACATAATTCCTATCGTAAATAAAAGCTTTAAATACTGCAGCCTATTCGAAAGTAGTGAGCAGTGTTCACCTTAGGTTGTATCTCCAACTGTTAGGTTGTTAACCAAAACAACATGTATATGTAGATGTGTATCTATTACACTATCTGCTCTCACCAGGCACGAAACCTCATCGCAATAATTGAAATTTCGTTGTTGGTGAAAAAAATTTGAAGAGATCAAGATTCTATATGAAATTTAGATGATATTTGAAAGATAATAAGTGGTGATTACTCTTTTATGCGGAATCTAAAGAGCTAAGGATTGCAACTGCATTTTAGCTGCCAGGAGGTGTGATTCAAGTTTTTGCTCTTTGTTGAGATCAATCAAGAAACTCGGAATATTTAACTCTATTTATATACACATATTTCCATGTCAGAAGATAATTTAGTGACACCAGTCAGCGAACAACCAAGGCGTAACTCATTTGCAACCATTGAGTTTACTCCAGAGGTTTCCAAGCAATGTCTGAAACAATTGGAGTTTTACTTTTCAGAATTCAACTTCCCATATGATAAATTTTTACGTACCACTGCTGAAAAGAATGATGGTTGGGTTCCAATTAGTACTATTGCCACTTTCAACCGTATGAAAAAATATAGACCTGTCGATAAAGTAATTGAAGCGTTACATGCATCTGAAATCCTAGAAGTTTCCGAAGATGGTGAAAATACTAGAAGACGTGTTCCATTAGATTTAAGTGCCACTAGAAATGCAAGAATTGAACAAAGTAGACGTACCTTGGCAATCATGAACTTCCCAACGGATAAAGAACATGAAAAAATTACAGATGCCCAAGAAAAAATTGAATCTTTTTTCCATAAGTTAGCCACTGTTAATCAAGTTCGTTTGAGAAGGGCTCAACGCAAAAACTTCAGCGGTACAGTTTTAGTTGAATTTAAAACACAAGAAGAAGCTGATAAATTTCTTACAACATATACTGGAGAAGGTGCCGAAGATTTATCATATGAAGGTCGTAAATTAGATGTCTTAACAAAAAAGCAATTTGAATTACAAAGGGAAGCTACCAACTCGAAGAACTTCAGTGGTGCAGGTCAAAGATCAAGATCATTTACTGGTCGTAGAAAAAATATGCCAGTAGTCAAATCACCAAAAAATGGAACTGAATCAGAATCTGCTATTACCGAATAATGATCGATTTAAAATTATATAATATTTAACACCATTATAATTTATTCGAATTTACTATCTTTCTGAATTTTTTGGATTTTGACATATTTTGTCATTTATTAAGGTGACATGATGCATGAATAAGTTTGTATTACACTTATTTCTCCATTATATAGTGAAAGTATATATACATATATAATATAAATAATAATAAATTAACTGTGATTCCTCAAATTATCAATAGAGGTTAATCTATCATTTGATGCAAAGATATATTTATATGACGATACTTAGTTTTATTTGAATACATATTAATGGAAACTATAACCACATTTCTTTCCTACATGCTCATCGGCCCATATTTTAGCATTTTCATGCCATTCGTTACAAAATCTACATCGACCTGAAGCGCATGCTTTCTCTTTCACACTCAATTCTTTCTTGTCGTAATCGAAATGATGACTTCTTAAATGATTTCTTAATGTGTCTTTCCTAAAAAACATCCCGTTATGGTGACAGTTAGCAACCTGGCTACTAGCTGGTTTGACTTTATATTTATGCAAAGATAAATCCAAATCGATTACTTTCTCATTGTATGGGCACCTGAATACATTACCGATGTTATGTAATTGAGTTAACTTTGATTTGTTTGTTAAGTCAGAATATGCATCTTGAGAATTTACATCTTGGATAAGAGCTTTCTGAACATGTTCCTTCTTATGCCTTAAAAAATCAAAATTTCTTGAGAAACTTTTAGGACAGATATCACAATGGAATGGCTTGTCTTCTGGTGATAAATGAGTTCTTTTATGTGTAGTCATGTTTGCAAAGCTTAAATTACAAACCGAACATTTCTTCTTCTTTCTGGCCCCTGGATTTCTGTTATCTGATGGATCTGGTAATCTTATTCGCTTTTCATTTTTCTTAACATTGGCCACATTTGAATTACCTGATTCTTCAACTGCTTTCGATGAATCTTGCGTGCTATTATCAGAATATTCTTCATTATTGTCCCACTTTCGTTTTCGCAATTCTTCATCGATATTGCTATCAACATCATCATCTGTCGGGTTATCATCATTGCTAACTTTGGAGGTATCTTTTTGATAAGTACTATTACCAATTGTTTCATCTTCATCAGCAGTATCATCAATAACTTTTGATTTACTACTAACATTCATTATCGGGGCATCTCTAGTTTCAGCGATTTTAACAAGACTATCATATAATTTGGGAATGGGAATTAAGAGTGAAGGCTCCATTTTTCTATTCGACCTTACTTTTCTTTTAGATTTCTTAATAAATGCACCTGTGGTTGCTGAAACATATTCGAAAAGTCCCTTATTTGTCATTATAATGGCTCTTTGTTGATTAATAAAACGGTTAGGGTTTTCTCTGCTTTACAATTACAGTATATAATACAATTGCATATATCGAATAGCAGACAACAAATTCAGGAGTGGTTTGCCAAAATTAACTACAACTAAAAGATGTTTAAATATCTAGATTAATATCTGAATTTTTAAAAAAATGATGATGAGCTTCAGATTTGAATTTCGCGTGGATAATAAATATTGATGGATTTAATACAATATTAAGAATAGAAAGAAACATTGATATGTCAAAAGAAGTTATTCAAAGTTACCTTTGACAAGTTTGATAAAATTTGATTCATACATTTCCTAATTTAACTATGGCTATATATAAGTATGTCTTTTTTTATAATAAGTGTGTATATTTGTTGTTTGTTAATAAGGAATGATATTTTTGTTTTTAAAATTTGTTATGAAAACAAATGATAAATGAAAGTTCAGGTTAATGAAACTACTTATTTCGGTTACTCTTTAATATCCTTAAGCTCTTCTAGATACCTTAGTTTTGTTCTTTTTGGCACCGGAAGCTTTGGAACCAGTGGATATGGATTTAGCTGGAGCTGGTTCTTGCTTCTTCTTGCCACTCTTTCTGTAAGATTGGATGTAGAAAGAAATGAATAGGAACAAGTAAGAGGTTAAAATTAAGTAGCCGTAAGCTGCTGCATCTTGTGTACCGTAACAAGTACCCATGTGTGGTAAAATGTCAGTAAAGTATTTGTTAGCGTAGAAAGTGTAGGTAGCGAAGTAAACGAAACACAAATCAATCAAGAATTGGATTATTTGGAATCTAGTAACCCATTCTTTCCACCAAACTCTAATGCCTCTAGAGCTTAAGAAGTAGTACCAGTACATGATGACGTGAACACCCAAGTTTAAGGAAATGACGACCCATTCGACGGAAGTTTGACCGACAATTTGAGTGTAGCATAGTAATGCAGTAGCACCGTGATGGTAAACGTGTAAGAACAATAAGTTTTTTCTTCTCAAAATCAAAAATACGGTGTCAAATAATTCCCAGAACTTGGTTAAGTAGTTCAAATAGTATAAAACAACTAATTTTGGAGCAAAAGCTTCCTTTGAACAGATCGCCCAGAAAATACCGTGGTAGTAGATCATTGGTAATAATTGTTCAACCAATAACATTAACAAAGTGAATGAAACAGTGGTTAGAAATAGATTGTGTAACTGAAATAAAAATGTTAATTTAGTTGGACCAGCGTTGGCAGCACGTAACAAAGCTTGGCCACCGAAAATAATGATGTAGTAAACGGCAATAATACCCATAGCATGGTAACCATTAGCTAAGAAAGTTTGGTTGTGGATAAATTGGAATTCTTCAGCTGGGTATCCAGCAATCATTTCAAAGATCTTTGAGAAGATTGGCCATAATTCAATACCGAATGGATGATCAACAGATGGAGTATGTAAGATAACATATGGACAAGAAGTCAAAAAGTCGACAATGGCATTGGAAGATTGAGCAACAATAGCTTCTTCAGCTAATTCACCGACTTCACCGGCAACTTGCTTAATCACTTCTTCAGCAGCTTTTTCAACAACAGTATCCATTTTTGCTAGTGTTTTAGAAACAAAAAAATATCCTGGAAACTGGGTTTTATTAATTTGATTCCTTCCAATTATAAATAAATACGAGTAACAACAAGGAAAACAAATTGAAATATTCAATTGAATATAATTCAATATATACCTTATTAAGAATAGTAAATATATGTGTTTATATATATATATATTTTACTGGTAGAAATCAATGAATATATTTTGCTATATATTTACGAGTATTAAAAAGAATTTTTTCAACAATACCTATAACGTTAATTCCAGTACTTGCTTCTCAGTACATAAGAAGAGTATTCGATATTAAACTTCGTGTTTATCATTATGCAGAGAAATTTACATTAAATTTGAAATTGGCGTAAAGTCTTATTTCGATAAAGAAATTCACGTTAATTCTTGCTTTATTTTCTTCAAGGTTAAGCAACTTCTTAGAAGGTTTCAAAATACGAAAAATTTCAAACATGTTATTTTTCGTTTGTTTTTTTGTTCTGAAATTTCATGTTGACTTGAGTTGTTGCTTTAGTGCAAATTTTCTTAGGTTTGCTTGATGATCGTTCTGTTTTTCTTCAACAATTAGTGACAAAGTGACCTGATCGTAGCAGTAGTGCCTTTAGTCAAAGGAGTTAGAGGGAAGTTTAAGTCTCAATTAATGCTTATGGGCAGGTTACGGGCAAGTTTGTGATTGTAAGAATCATTGTTGAAGGACTAACGGTACTAAGGACTTCGATATCACAGTTCACTGATCAATCATTAAAGCTAATTACGATGGAATAGGTTAGCATAACTAGAAACGTATGAGGACTAGAAATCCATCGTGCTGATATTTTGTCAAAAGTGTTCATGTATTTCAATTAACTTAATAGATAATTTCTTTTGTTATATATAGACATATATATATATTATGTGGTGAACTGATAGTTCTCGTTTTGTTCTTCATTAATTTGTACCATTTGACAAATGTGTATATCCATATTCTTAGCCCCAGAAATCTAACGATGCAACTGTGTCGTAGCCACGTGAATCCTCGTAAACATATAAAATCTCTTGAGAACTAGTTTGTAATAATCTTATTTTCTCACCGAGAATACATCTTACTAATTCACCTGTTTCTATTTTTCTTATTTCGATAAAGTTAGTATCAAATGCTAAAATATATGGATGCCATATTGCAAACTTTTGAGGTTCACCTTCCCAGTTGATGATATGTGAATCTTTTTTCTTCCAACCTTGATTATTAACGAAAAATGCAAACTCAGTATAACATAATAAAAACATGGTACCGACTCTGTAGATTGCCATTGGTTTTAACGTATCCTGTAGAGCAAATTCAAGTGAGGTATCTGCAGAATCTAATAATGATTCATGTTGGTTTCTAAATATACTAACAATCTGAAATCCCTTTTTACAACCAATACATAAGTTTGCCTTTAGGAAAGAAATAGAAACCGGCTCAGAATCAAAAGTTACTTCGGTTATACTTTTCTTTAAATTTTTCTTAGTCGTTGTGGTTGGATTTACTGCCCCTGTTGTGTTCGTTCCACTATCACCACTACCATTAGTTTTTCTGGACAACAATGGATGCTCATGCTCAAAATATTTAACAGAGTGAGAATGTGCAGTTACAACTAGTCTTTTACCATTACAATCACCCTCGGCGAAAAAGTTAACATGATTAATCAACTCTTTACCATGTTTCTTGAAATATTGCGTAGCATTACCTTGTACATCTAATAAAGCCAGTGGACAAGAATATAATTTTTTATCTATCAGTAATAAAATGGACTTAAACTCTTCCAAAACGCCGACTTGTGTGATGCTATTCCTTTGAATAACTTGGGTTGGGGTAGAAAATAAGACATGGGCCTTGCTATTTTCAGATGCAGGCGTCCTTCTTATGTTACTCATATATAAACCTAAATTGGTAGCAATTAATAATTTACGACCTCCATCACATGAAACAACACTATTAATTTTGTTGTTATAATCAAAATATTTATCACTAATTTTGATTATATTAATCATGGATGTCTCAGAAATGATCCTTTGCTGTTCAACTCTAATTTTTTCTAATAACGTTTGTAAGCCGGCTAGTTGAGCTGCATACAAAGTGACTTGGTATTTTTGTTTAGCACCATAATAGACAAATGAAATGGCATTTTTTAGGTTTGAAGTTTGGTTTAATTCTGGCTTTAAGACACAGGCTGAGCTATCTGGCACAGTACCAATATACTTTCTTAAGTTAGGAACTTCTTCTCCAGGAATTGAAAACAATAGTGGTAATGGGATAGGTCTTTGAAAGACTTTATGTTGGTGCCATTTATTAACAGATTTTGCCTTTAAAAATAGTAGTAAGTTATCCAATAAATAAAATTGGATATCGCCATTGAACGTATTGTCAGTTTTAGAGATTTCTTTACGAAATAAAATACCTTCATGCTTGATTTTACGCTTCTCATCGTTTAAACCTAAATTAACATACTCATTCTTAAATAATATTTTCTGTTTTAATAATTTAACATCATGTCTGTCTTGCGCGGCACCACTCGCTACATCAATTCTTGACATAAAAGCTTTGAGAGATTCCATACACTTCTGTAAGTTTTCATGGTCTCTGGTATCTTTCTCCGGGTCCGTAGATTTTAATATTTCCTTTACTAAAAGCATGTAACGACCAGGTCTAGAAACACCTTGCGATAAAAATGAGTCAATACCATGTCTTAAAGAAGAATTCATCATATCATCATCAAATCTCGCAAAATATGGATTGACAGATCTTTGAGTTTCAATCAAATACTTGGCATATGGTCTAGAGGCCACATAAGTAATAAATGGCTCGAAAAAGGGTAAAAATCTCAACATGATATCACCGATTCCTCTGACCAAGGGTTGACTTCTTTGTCTTTCGGCCAGTGCTTCAAAGAAACGTCTATTTACTGAATATATGTCCTCTATATGAGCAAAAACATGTTTAATAAAATTCTTACGAATATCAGCTGGGATAATGTTTGTCTCGGCCAAAGTTTTCATGAATGTATCTCTAGTTATTTCTAAAGATTTGATAAACTTCTTTTCGGTCATAAACACTTCATATATTGCTTCTTGTCTCTTAATTTCGTTCTTCGATAAATTTTTCCATATATCTTCAGAAACACTACTAGTCCAGCACTGTCTTTCTTCTTCGTCATCATCAAGATTCATGGAAATATTTCTTTTTAAACCACCATTTGGCTTTAAATTCAAACGAGCTTGTTGTTCTAATCTGTTAGGACAAGATATTGAATAACAAAGTTTATCACGAGAGCATGTAGGTGAATAACATTCAGCCAGTAGTGTAAAAACACCATTGACATTTCTAACCATTATATTGTTTGATCCTTGTGGTTGAGCTATTTCTGCTTCCATATTATGTGCGGAAGAAGTGGTTACAGTTCTGTCTGTTGTCATAGATGAGATTGAAGGTTGGTAATGCAGCGTATTCGTGTTCGAGTTGGTTAGATTTATTCCACTAATACTATTATCTCCAGTAGAATATAAATCCAATGGTTCATGCCTCGACATATGAGCATAACTGCCAGAATTAGATCCGATTATTCTCAAGTTATCAGTAAATTCATAAATTTCATTTGGTGAATCACGTAACCTATGTTCATAAACAACGTCATGAAAAAAGTTTTGAGCGTCTAATGACCTACCTAGTAGTAATGCTAAATTTCTATCAGATGTTCTAATTATAGATGATACTAAAGTAACTGCCTGTTGACCTGTGAATGAATCTCTATACAACAACCCATTTTTTTTATGCTCCTTTAATTGTATTTGAGATTTAAATTTAGATGCTACTTTTGATAATAATGCTGGATATACTTGCGGTTTCCGACTGGTATGTTGATGATGGTGATGACCGTGGTAAACATTAGAAGAGCTGGTCTTCGTAGAGGTACTGGAAGTTTGACGATATGGTAAGTTTGTACTAGAACCTGACATATATCTTTTTGACATTAGTGATGTACTTGATTTTCTTGTTTTTATTCCTAAACCCATGTTATTGTCAGAAATACTTTTACTTAAAAGATTCTTTTGGTTACTATTAGATTTACCATTTGAGTTTGGTGGATTGTTATTATGATTATCATGGCTACTGAAAGGATTTGAGGTTTCTCCCCTTTGTGAATTCTTTCTACTTCCGAAAGATGATTTGATACTCTTAAATGTATTTGATGTTATTGACATCGACCTAAAGGTTCCAGAACTACTAGGCGCATCTCTAGAATTTTGACTATTATGCTCATTGTAAATACTATCTTGAGAACTGCTGGGAGATTCATCAATTGTGAAGTTATCGTTATTATTGTTATTATTATTATTATTATTATTATTATTATTATTATTATTATTATTATTATTATTATTAGATTTAGAAAAAACATTAAAACCTGTTAAAGGCGATTTCTTATATGCAGATGAAGGAGAACTTGGAATACTATTAGAATTTAACTTCGGTGATTGATTACCATTAGAAAAACTTGCCTGATTTTTTACACCTCCGATTGATAATTGAGGTAGGGAAGGGGTTCTCTTTGAGAAATGCTCACTCTTAGTTGCACGTAAACTCTTTGGATGGTACGTTACAGGTACTTGATTTTTTTGTTTATGTGCATCTACAAAGATAGTTTCTTGTTCGTCTTTTATTTTTTGAGATGAAGAATTATTGGAATAATTCTGGAATATTTTCCTTGGGCTTGAAGTTGGCGTATTATCACTGCTTGACAAGCTCTTTGTATCTGATACATTTCTAATATGAGTATTTTTTTTGAAGAATATATTCATCTTTATTATTTCTTGGATCTAGACTGGACAGTTTAGATATGGATGGTTCTTCATCAATGACGTCGGCAATTACATTAAGTTCTAGCAATGTCTCCAAATTTGAAATATCCTCTATTTTGGAAGGTAAGTTTTCATTAACCCTTTGGGCACTTGCTCTCTTCTCTACGCTTCTTTGAAAGCCATACAAATCTTGAAATAGTTGGTTTCTGACATTATCGTTATTTAATTCAGCCATATTTTATAATGTGTACACATAAACGGATGGCTAGTCAGTTACTATCAAAAAATATCGATACCCAAATTTTGTTTGAATTAGCTTAATAAGTAAATGTGGGAGAACTAACAAAGAAACAAAATTAAGACAGAGGTTTCGATGATGGTTTGAGATGCGATAAGGACGTTTTCTTTAAATATTTAGATCCTGGTAATGATTCAACTTAAGGTAATTGGGAGTAAGGTGTGTTTTTTAAATCCAATAGTATAATATAAGATATTTTTAATGTTATAAAAAAAATCTTAAGGATGAAAAACGGCAATTTAATCAAATTCATGATCCATGTCTATTTTAATAACCATATAATGAAAATGTCGCTAACTGCACTAAGCTATTTTTGTTTTTTTTCAACATTGCTTTCCTTTGTTATGCCGAATATGTTTTTCGGTGTTAAACAATGAAAGGAGAAGCGGATAGAGAACGTTAAAGATGATTGTATCATTGTTTCTAATTAAGGAAATATAGTATACTTTCACACCCATTCCCAATTATATATTTAAATCTCAGTACGTTTGTCATTTTTTGCATACAATCTTTAGACTTTCTTTAAATGTTGTTGATTTATTAATAGAGAATACAAGGAATTTTTTGCCTAGCAGATAGGAATATTGTGTAGTAGTAATATGAGGTAATATTAGTTAGGTAACCACTTAAAAAAACCATTGTTTTCAAAATAACACAAAATGGATTATTGTTCTGGATGAGAAAGTCCAGTAGTTTTGCAAATAATCATTTAACAGAATTCTATGAAACGTAATCAAAATGTAACAATGTTAATTCTTGTTGATACATTGTTAATGTAGCTACACTTACATGTTGTTTATGTTCCTATGAAATCTCAAAAACATTTTTTTATTTCGTTACAACATCTCCATATATTCTATTGTTGATTTCGTTATTAACGTTATAAATGTATACACACGATTTTTAAAGTCAATTCAGGAACCAAAACCCATTTTGTTAATGTTACTAAATAAGGCATTAACTATTAATTTTTTTTACAAACTGAGGTTTCTAAACCTATCTCATTGATCGTTACTATAAATTTATAAGTTACTTAATTTATTAGAACTTATAAAGTTTATGAAAATAGACTGTTCTTATATATAGATCTGTGAAGTAATTTAGCCGCCAATCGATTCTGTCTCTTCTCTTCCCTTTTTCTTTTTTATCCCCGTTCTCTTTTAGTTTTTGAGTTTGCAGCCTATAAGATATTTCCGGGTAATGTTAAACAGTAAGTGAAGATGAAAAATAGGCTTTCACGTTGAAGCAGATTCACGCCACAAATAGCACCAACTGAAACAATTAATATCAGTTATACTGATATTAATTATGCTTTCAAAAAGTATTATTTAACCAATGAATATAATAGATTAGTTGATATTATGTACTATCACCATATAATCTAACTGTTCTTATTGGCACTTTATTTAAAATACAATATCTGTTAATACATAGTTCTAACTCTATTTTATCACGTGATTTGTATGTAGAGTATGTATTTTTTTTGCCCAAATCGGTTTTTGCTACCACTACCACCACCACCCCTATTTCCTTACTGTTCGTCTAGATTGATAATTATACATAGAGCTCTTTTGGAATTTTTCAATATTTCGAATTTAATTACCACTGAAATTCTAATAATAAATGAAGTAATGAAGTGAACTAATTATTAAGTAAAAATAAAAGGTGCTAGTAATGTCTTCTGTTATTAAATTATTATTTAGCATACATCTCTACAATGGTCGAATATTTTCATTCTTGTATTTATCTACAAAAGTATCTTATCTTTTTTGTTTTTTTAAGTTCTTCTTAGTTCCCATTTGTGAGGTTATAATATAAAGGTAATTGATTGCAATCCAGATTAAACAGAACAATTACCATATATACAATTACATTCTATGCCTGCTTATCATTCTACTTTTGCAGTTGATCAAACTAATGATCGTTTGGTTGGTAATTTTGTTTTACTGCCATTAAATTCCAAATACAGAGGTCCAGCTTATCCAGCTAATTCTGATTACGATATAATTGATGAGTGTATAGATTTGTTTAGAGCAAATTCTTTCTTTAAAAATTTTGAAATTAAATCTCCTGCCGATAGAGTATTGATTTATGGTATTCTATTTATTAATGACTGTTTATCGAATTTAAAATCCAACACATCACAGAGTGAGGCAATTAAGATTTTAACGAATATAGCTTTAGACAATATTAAAGTTCCTGGATCTCCTGGTTTCCAATTAAACTCCGTTTATAATATTCCTACTAATGACCATAACCAAGTCGAATTATTAACAAGTTATATTCAACAATTCCGTCAAGAATTGGCTATGAGATTATTAGAAAGAATCTACACGGATTCTAAAGACCATCCATCTAAATTTTGGTTAGCATTCACGAGAAGAAGATTTATGAATAAATCTTTATGATTATATCTATTTTAGTTTGGATCTGTATAAGATATATACGTGTGTATGTATACCTGTATATCTGGAAGGAATAATATTATGAAGTACATTAATAATCTGATTAAGACATATATGTATTATATTTTAGATATGTACAATAATCATTAATATTTTGGTTAATGTAACACAGGTATATGCTTATATGTGAGAAGAATAAGATAGTATAATGCGATATTGAATATGAAATTTCTTTAGAAAGTGATATCTACAAAATCGTATAAGTAAATATCATTTCAGTATATACATGGTTACTAGGAAATATATTTATTGTTTGGTATCCTTTAATTTTGCCTGCCTTTTTGACGCAGCTTGAAATAATTTCAGCGATTTATTTTGTAAAGTATCCGTTGCCCTCTTTATATTATTAACATCAAGACTAAAATCATTTTCATTATTTTTGTATAGGTTAATTGTTTCTCTAACAGTATGCAATTCTTTCAAGATTGATTCATAATTTTCTTCTAATGATATCACTTCTCTAAATTGTTCAAACGCTCTTTCGGTATCGCTGATCATCACATCAGCTTTGTTAATCAATTCTATTCTGCTTCTCAGTTTATTATCCATGTCCTTATTTTTCTGTCCTTCTTCTACCATTTTCTTGATCTCATCTTGAGTTAATCCAGAATTGGAGATGACAGTGACACTTTGCTCTTTTCCAGTTGATTTTTCACTTGCTGTAACATTAATTATCCCATCAGCATCTACATCAAAGGTGACAAAAATTTGTGGTTTTCCTTTTAACATAGGGGGTATACCTTTCAATACAAAATCGCCAATAAGTTTATTGTCTCGTACTAGCCCCCTCTCGCCTTGATAAACCTTGAAAAGAACAGAAGTTTGTCCATCAACACCAGTGCTGAATACTTCAGTCTTTTTTGCTGGAACTGTAGTGTTACGTGGTATTAATGGAGAAAAAGCGCCGCCAAATGTCTCAATACCTAAAGATAATGGAGTAACATCTAATAACAACACATTTTTAATTTCACCGGATAATACACCACCTTGGATTGCTGCACCTAATGCAACTGTTTCATCAGGGTTGACAGTTGTGGTTGGCTTTTTGTTAAAAAGCTGTTCTACAATCTTTCTGATCTTTGGCATTCTTGTCATACCTCCTACTAAAATAATATCATCAATATCTTCAGGATCTATATCAGCATCTTTTAATGCTTTTTTCACTGGATTGATTGTTCTATTTATTAAATGTAATGTCATGTCGTCTAATTCTCTTTCTTTTAACGTTTTTAGGAAGTGCTTATTCCTTGTAATAAAAGGAATGGAAATTTCAGTTTCAGTTACATGAGATAAAGCAATCTTGGCCTTTTCTGCAGCAACTTTTACTCTCTGAATTACTTCATTGTTGTTTAAAAGATTGTTTTTATTTATTTCAGGATTCTCTTTAACGAATGAATCTATAATATAATTCACTACGACATTATCAAAATCTTCACCCCCAAGATGAGTATCACCATTAGTTGCTCTAACTTCAAAAACTCCATCCTCGATATCTAAAATGGATATGTCAAAAGTCCCTCCACCTAAATCATATACTGCGATAATACCTGAATTACTCTTATCATCCATACCGAAGCTTAATGCAGCTGCAGTCGGTTCATTAATAACTCTCAAAACCTTTAAACCTGCTAACTTACCTGCATCTTTTGTAGCTTGTCTTTGAGAGTCATTAAAATATGCAGGAACTGTTATGACTGCTTTGTCTATTTTTTCATTTAGATAATCTTGCGCTTGTTTCTTCAAATGATCTAAAATATAAGATCCTATTTCACTAGGTGACTTCACATTTCCATCTGTTGTGCATAGATAAGCCTGACCATTATCAGGAGATGGGACAATTTTGAATGGCATGATCTCTATATCTAACTTTACCTCACTTGAGTCGAAATGACGACCGATCAACCTCTTAGTTGCATAAAATGTGTTCATAGGATTGATGCTGGCTTGTCTTTTGGCAGCTTCACCGACAATCCACTTTTTATCCTTGCCAAAAGCAACTACCGAAGGTGTCGTTCTATTTCCTTCATTATTTTCTATAATCTCCACTGAATTCTTATTATTTGAATCTTTAATGTAAGCAATGGCACTATTCGTTGTTCCCAAATCGATACCAACGACTTTTGTGCTGGAATAACGAGCACTAACCAACCTTGCAACGTTGTATCCATGGGTTGGCCTTAGCACATTCCTTAATCTCAACATTCTGCAATAAGGGAGGTATACGTCTATATTCTATATTTTTAAGACGAATATAATTGTTGTTGTATTCCTAAATAGTAGTAGTGGATATATTCAATTATAACCCAATTATTTAATCAATAATTCTACGTGAATTTTTAAATTCACAAACTATATGTATATAATAAAAGTCACTAGCAGATATTTTATTCTGACATAATAGCATTATTAATATCAATTTAAACATTAGGATTAAATTTAATGTTTGTTTCATTTGAGGTTACCACAGGTTAACTCTGAATTCAACGTTGTGATTAAAATGACTTCTAAATTTAGGATGTAATTTTTCACAACTTTTCATATTTCGTAGAAATTACAATTCTTGTAGTTCCGAAATTGTTAAAAGATCGAGCTTTAAAATATTTTATTATGTGTAAGCTTTTAATGATTTGATGAACTGGTAAGTATATATATATATATGTTGTAAATTATTCTATTTTGTCTCTTCTTGGGAAGTTGTTAATTGCATTAAAATCTTGAAACTAGTGTATCGATTTTGAAACTTATAAAAGTATTACCAAATAATAATAATAATAATACATATATATAGATATATGTTAATATATATTAAGGATTTAACCCAGTTTGATTCTCAAATAAATAGACTACACAAAAATGAACAATATTGCTATTAAGAGACATACCTTTAAGGTTTTCAACCAGGATTTTACTGTCGATAAAAGATTTGAACTGATCAAAGAGATTGGACATGGTGCTTATGGTGTCGTATGCTCGGCTAGGTTTATAGAGGCTACAGAAGACACAACTGTTGCCATTAAGAAAGTTACAAACATTTTTTCAAAAACCCTACTTTGTAAAAGATCGTTACGTGAATTGAAATTATTGAGGCATTTCAGAGGCCATAAAAATATCACTTGTCTTTATGACTTAGATATTGTGTTTAATTCAAAGACCGGTGAATTCAACGGTTTGTATCTTTATGAAGAATTGATGGAATGTGATCTATATCAGATTATTAAATCAGGACAACCTTTAACTGATGCACATTACCAAAGTTTTACATACCAGATATTATGTGGTCTAAAATATATACATTCAGCAGATGTGCTACATCGTGATTTAAAACCAGGTAATTTGTTAGTCAATGCTGACTGTCAATTAAAGATTTGCGATTTTGGTTTAGCAAGAGGTTACTCTGAAAATCCAGTAGAAAATAATCAATTTTTAACTGAATATGTTGCCACCAGATGGTATAGAGCCCCAGAGATTATGTTAAGTTATCAAGGTTACACGAGAGCCATTGATGTTTGGTCAACCGGTTGTATTTTGGCAGAATTTTTGGGTGGCAAACCAATTTTCAAAGGTAAAGATTACGTAAATCAACTAAACAGAATCTTACAAGTCTTGGGTACTCCACCAGATGAAACATTGAGGAGGATCGGTTCAAAGAATGTACAAGATTATATACATCAATTAGGTCACATTCCAAAAGTACCATTTTCTAACTTATACCCCCAAGCCAATCCAGATGCATTGGATTTATTAGAAAAGATGTTAGCATTTGATCCCCAAGATAGAATTACAGTTAATGAAGCATTAGAACACCCATATTTATCTGTCTGGCATGACCCTTCTGATGAACCTATTTGTTTGGAAAAATTTGAATTTAGTTTTGAAACAGTTAATGAAATGGATATGTTAAGAGAAATGGTAATTCAAGAAGTCCAAGACTTTAGAGAATTTGTAAGAAAACCATTAATTGAAGAAAATGAAAATGGCTTAGTCAATTCTCCTTCGCAATCACAACAATCTGAACAAGATATAATATCCAATGTTCAAATGCAGCAACAGTTAGATTCTGCATCATCTAATAATATGGCCGGTGATTTCACTAGTGAACTGCAATCTAATAACTTACCTAAAACTCGCGATAATGATTTCCCACCTAGTCCACAAGAAAATAATAGATCAGCAATCACTAGTAATAATAATCAATTTAATGGTATTTTCGATCTAGAAAAGGAATTGGAATTTGGTCTGGATGGTAAATATTTATAATATCATAAGGAATGATTTATATAATGGATTCCTTTAAGATAATTTATATAGATATATATAAAGGAAATGGTATAATAATGTTAACGTTTAAAACTCCCTTTAAATCGATATGAATTCCTTTCTCTTGATTTGACCTTAGAAAGCATTAAAGAATATATCTTGATATATATGTATATGATATATTATCGGTCCTTATTTCTATAATCCTATTTTTAAAAAATATTTAGTCAACTATTGGAAATCAACGGCCTTACCTGCCATTAATAGACCAACAATCAAACCAAGTAAACCTAAAATAGAACCAAAAATTTCAATGACTAAAATTTTTACAAATAATGCAGAATCGGCAGCATCTGAGATGGCGGCAGTTGCACCTGTAATACCAACTGCGACACCACAAATCAAATTAGACATACCGACAGTTAATCCAGCCCAGAATAGTGAGTAACCTGTATATAAATTTGATTTAGAAAACATAGTTTCAGGAGAAGCAACGGTAAGTTTTGAAGAAAAGACAATGGCTATAATTAAACCGTAAATAGCCACGACTTCACAAAAAATAATCGATATTAAATTTTTAGTTGTAATTCTTGGAGCACGCACACCTGCACCTATTATAGAAGAACCTGTAATAAAGATACCCCAAGCGGCACCTACTACACTTAACCCAATACAGGCAGCGATACCTAAATTGGCCCACATGTATGGAGAAGATTTTAGTAGAAATTTACCAATGTTGATATCTGTACCATGACCAGTAAATAATTTGTATAAAACGTAGACAACTATAACAGTTAGAATGATGTAATATAGAAATTTAGACCATGAAAAGTAGTTAAAGATATCATCATCATCTTTTGTATTTTCTTTGTAAGTAGCTGTTGATGACATTGTTTCAATTATATGTTTTTTTGATGAAGGTTATTTAGTAATTACAGGACGTTGAAATAATAATTGGATATTTAATTTGATCTGTAATGATGTCTTTTTTTATCTTTATTTTGTAATTGAATACTAAAACAATAAAATCTAAACTATGAAACTCAATTTCTTGTTGCTATGAATATTCCGTTATATATTTTAAATCGATTAGATTTCAATTGCTCTGCAAATAAAATAATAAAATATATGTGTATTAAAATATAGATGATCACCTGTATCGTTTATGTTACAATCAAATATTATGAATTTCTTCTAATGCAGTTTGAGTGAATAAAATGTAAAATTTCCTGTGGTGCCTTTTTATCTCTTTGGAAAATTTAATCAATATTGTCTAATAAAGTGGTTTAATAGAACCTTAAGGATATCTTATAACTTGTTCAATGAATAAATCTTAAACATTAAAGTACCTAAATTAACAGTTGCCTTTTCTTACTAGCATATATTATGTTTCAATTTTGACATTGTTAAATATTGCAACAAAAAAGAATGTACAACTTCGGGTAACCTTTTATAGAAATAAACGATTTAAAGCTTATTTTACCAAAGGATATTATATTTAGAGTTTAATTTGTTGAATAAACCATTCTAGAATATACATCTTTACGATTTGGATTTCAAGGATATTATAGAAACCAGATAACTAACATACTATTTCTATAATATTTATTTGGATACTATTAACTAATTAGGCAATTGTAAATTTAAGACTATTTAAAATGCACCTTAAAAATGTAGAATCAGTCACTGGAAACGATAGATTCGACAGACATTGTTCTTTGTAAAGGTGGATACCCTATTGTAAGTTGAACAAAGAGCCTGGCCAAAAGTTAAATATATAAAATTGGTACTTTTAATATTCTCACGGTGTTGTTATAATAAATAAGAGTTTTATTAAAAGTTACTTCTCATATATAAATAGGAGAGTAAATTTGAACAGGGAAAGCATTGACAAGATATCCCCGGAGCGGAAGAGGATAATAATCGAGATATATATATATATATATATTATTACTATATCATAGAAGAGTACTATAATGTTTAAGACATCGGGTAGAAGAAGTGTTATTAACACTTTGAGTAAAAGACTATATTCTCAATCGTCAAGTGATACGTTTCAATTCACTACTTTAAAAAATGGTATCCGTGTAGCTTCAAATAGCTTACCTAGTCATTTTAGCGCCCTGGGTCTTTATTTAGGTGCAGGTTCACGTTTTGAGTCAGACAATAGTTTAAAGGGATGCACACACATGATGGATAGGTTATCTTTTAAATCTACTGAGAATATTGAGGGGAGAACAATGGCCGAGACTTTAGAATTACTTGGTGGTAATTATCAGTGCACATCATCTAGAGAAACTATTATGTATCAAGCTTCTGTCTTTAACCAAGACGTTGACAAGATGTTACATTTAATGGCCGAAACAGTTAGATATCCAAATATTACTGATTCAGAATTGAATGAACAGAAAGCTATCGTACAATATGAACTGGAGGAAATACAATTAAAACCTGACATGATTCTTCCTGAATTATTGCATATGGCGGCATATTCTAATAAGACATTGGGGAATCCATCATTATGCCCTCCTGAATTACTACCTTATTTATCAAAAGAAAATTTACGAAACTACAGAAACAAATTTTACATTCCAAAGAATACAGTTGCCGCATTTGTAGGTGTTCCGCATGAAAAAGCTATAGAATATGTTGAAACACATTTTGGTGATTGGAATTCGAGTACTTCAATCACGAAACAAGAGCCAGCACATTATACTGGCGGTGAATTGAGCGTACCGTCAGGTCCTGTATATGGTGGTTTGCCCGAATTATATCATATTCAAATAGGCTTCGAAGGTTTGCCAATAGACCATCCAGATATTTGTGCATTAGCTACTCTGCAAACACTGCTAGGTGGTGGTGGCTCATTTAGTGCGGGTGGTCCGGGGAAGGGAATGTATTCTCGTCTTTACACACACGTATTAAATCAATATTATTTTATTGAAAATTGTATCTCCTTTAACCATTCATACTCGGATTCAGGTATATTTGGTATATCTATATCATGTATACCTGAAGCAGCAGAACAAGCAGTTGAGGTAATTGCACAGCAATTCCACAATACGTTTGCTAATGATAGATTGAAATTATCTCAAGAAGAAGTTGACCGAGCTAAGAATCAATTAAAATCATCCTTATTAATGAATTTAGAATCCAAGTTGGTTGAATTAGAAGATATGGGGAGACAAATACAAGCACAAGGTAAAAAGATTCCTTTAACAGAAATTATCAGAATGATTGAGGCATTAACCCCTGAAGATATCAGACGTGTAGCGGAAACTGTTTTCACTGGGAAAGTTAAAAATATTGGTGAAGGTACTGGTAAAGCAACAGTTGTGATAAAAGGTAAAAGAGAAGCATTTGGTGATGTAGAGTCCGTCTTAAGACGTTATGGACTTGGAAATTACCCTAAACTAAATCAGCCTTCTAAAGAATCAAAGAGAAGATTTTTTTAAGCTCCATACATTAAGCATCGTAGATTTCCGTGTACTTGACATAAAATGATGAATATTTGTAATATCAAGTAAACTTAAATTGTATGTAAATAAATATGATATGCTTGTAAATAAAATAATATATTACACCGATATGATTGCATTTGTGATTTGTAGCTTTTGGCAATATTGGAAAGTGGTCTAACCTATTTAACTATTCGTTCCCAAATTTTACTTTGGGAAGTAATTTTGGGGAAAGCAAACATAAAAATAAAACTTAACTTAGCTGGCACTATTAATAATTATATTAATAAATAGAAATTTTGACAGCATTCGTCAAGCAAGCCTACATATATATATACAGCCAAAATACATGTAGCAAGCTAATAACAAATAAGTTGGTATAAATAACATAACTTGGACATAAAAATTGTTATATATTTTTTGTTTTACTAGGACACCTCATTTATAAATGAAATTATAAAATGGCAGCATTTGTATCTATGTCAAATTACTTACATCCTGTATCGGACAAGTGAATGTAAAATGTGACATTTTGCAGAGCATGACTGTCTTTCACAATCAACACCCAAACATTTTTTAATTCCCAAATTATCACCCATACATCATAATACTTGAAACTTTTTCTCGCGTTGTCATTTTTTGGAAGAAAACAATCAATTTGTTTCTCTTCGCGCGCAAAAAGAACTTTACTTTTTACTAGCGATATACTCAGAATTTTTTTAGATCATATAGTATATCTCGTGTTTTTTTTGCCTCTCAACAGCGCATTCTCTTTAAGCAACAGAAAAGTCATTCCCACTTAACCCATAGCAAGAGATAGGCAACCTAAATTTCAGGTAAGTAGCCTAATGGGTTTTCTCTCTAGACAGTGTATTCTTTACTGGATATATGGTCAGTATCGTTCTAATTTCTGTGCAACTTCACAATTCTCTTACTAAGTTTCATTCTTCCACAGCGTAATAAATTATAATTTTAGGCAGAGACTAACTTTTGTCATCGCCTATTATCAAGTTTTAATATTTTTCTCTTTCTGAAATTTTCATTACCTGTTTCTAGTAGAATATTCAGAACTTTTCAATAGTCTGATAGCTGTAAAATACGAATCAATAGACATTTAGTATACAGTTACCAAGGTGTTGTCTAGTAAATTGGCAACTTTTCGTATCACTTTGTAATATTGAGTTTACAGTTTTATAAAGATTTTTATATAGTTTATTAGAAGTTTTAATCTGTTGTATATAAATAATATAGTTGTTTAATTTTTATAAATTACTTATTAACTACATTATTAATACCACAACAGCACACAGATATAGTCCAAAAATGGTATGTTATAGATATGAAAGATAGATTAAGAAAACTGGTAATAATTAGCAGAAAAATGGTAATAATTAGCAGAAAAATGGAACCATGAGTTTTGAGATAGTAGAGGTTTTTATTTTAGAAATATGTATGAACCTTATAGATATTAAATGAGAGTAAAATGTAATAAGGATATGTTAAATTGAGGTAATATGTTAAAGATTGAAATATTATTTTATTGATCTCGTGGAAGATATCATGGAAAATTAGCAAACTTGGAAGAAAAGCGTATAATAAATCTGATAGGTAGTAGAACTTCAATAACCAACTATATTGTCAAGCATGAAGCGGCTTTTGGAATGATATTACTATTTTTCTATACTATATGTTAAAGTGGAACTGCTATTATATTGAGCATGTTACATGTTTTGCATAAAAACTATTGAAATGATCATATAAGAACAGTATGAGATAAATGAGCGCATAAACTATATTGATGAGAACATTTATTTATATATTTTTTATCGTCATCATTTGTTAATTAAATTTGGTTATCTTTGAAGTTCTTTTTATATTATTTGAATTGCGTCTATTCGCCGTTATGGAATAGCCTTATATTAAGACTACTATTATTTGAATTGCTTATACCATCAAAAAATTTCATGCATTTTTACTATTAGTTATTATTACCATTGGTCGAAGTTAAGTTTATTTTACTAACATTTTTATTTTTCTACGTTGATCCTAACTTATCAAGTTAACTTCAATTTACTAAATATCTTTTATTACAGGTTTTAGTTCAAGATTTATTGCACCCAAGCGCTACCTCTGAAGCTAGAAAGCACAAGTTAAAGACTTTAGTTCAAGCTCCAAGATCTTACTTCTTGGATGTTAAATGCCCAGGTTGTTTAAACATCACCACTGTTTTCTCCCACGCTCAAACCGCTGTTACTTGTGAATCATGTTCTACCGTTTTGTGTACTCCAACTGGTGGTAAAGCTAAATTATCTGAAGGTACTTCTTTCAGAAGAAAGTAAACCATTTTAAGCATATAGAAGATTTTTTATTCACATCTCATTATAAATTTATCTCTTATATAGCCTTTAAAATTGATGTATATTTTATAATTTATTGGTTTACCATTTTTTAATTAAACAATAAATAAAACATATTAAAAAAACTATTTTTTTAAATATATACATTTCTATCTACGTAATATTAACAAGTTATTCTACAATATATTTATATGTGAATATGTATGAGTTTTTATTTCAAAGTGAACGGTTTCTAGTCACTGACACTTTGGTATTGCTCGTGAATCGGTTTGAAGTTCATTAATAAACATATTAATATCGTTTTTTCCTTTTCTCTTTATTTGACTTACTAAAATTATGATCATATATCTCTGATAATTTCCGGATTGTGTTGACATCATTATTAATGAATAATCCATGTGGATCACTACTAAACTCATCTGGTTCTGAGATTGTATTTTGTGTTTCAATTAATTCACGTTCTCTCATCTTCTTTTCCTTCTTCAATTCCTTGATTCTTGATTTCTCCAAAGCTTCAAATTTACTGACATTAAAAGTGTTCATGCTTTTTATCTTTGTTTTAGCATCCAATGCCCATAAATCGCCTTTCATGGCCTTCCTTGCATCATGATAAACTTCTTTGGAAAATGATTTAGGTATCGTCCACTTCTCAATCTCCCCTGATGGGCCAAAGACATCAAAAGTAACATGGCCTTTGACTTTTGAAGGTGGTGATATTATTCTTGGCCACTCATTTGGTGTCCCATTTCCAGTAGAACCTACTTGATATTTTTCTTTCATTTCAGCTGTGTTATGCTTCTCTCTTAGCTGATTGATTTTATTTATTGTTTCCTTATCATTTAAAGATCTTTCTATAATCATGTAAGAATAATTTGCAACTTCGAAACTCCTTCCATTAGCTCTACCTGAGCCACCTTTAGCTATGCCTGGTAACCCAATACCTGCAGTAGGGTTTTCCCAAGGAGCAGCTAATATTTTGCCCTTCTTCAGTTCTATACCAAATTTTGGTCTTTCTATTGCCTTCTGAAAATTTAAGAACTTCAAACGTTTTCCTTCTTTAAATGAATAATAAGTAGGTTTACCTGTCTGAAGTGGACACTTTCTGTGGTGAGGATAAGGTGCTAGAATCGATACGTGATAATCAATATCCTTAAGGTCAACTTCTTTCTTATTCATTTTCTCAATTGCATCTAAAATTTCAGGCTCAAATTGCAACTCTTCATCTAAGGCAGCCTCAGTTTCTCTATTTACAGATAACAAATTAATTCTGTTAATTTTATTACTAGACCCTCTGAGCCATGGTCTTGGGATTTTCCCATATTCATCGAGATAATTTTCAGGTCTAATTATCACTTGCCTTGCTCTAGCTATAGATTCAAATCCCAACGGATTGCCTCTCTCGACGATAATAATATGACCACCTGGTGCTAATAAGTTTAAATAGTGTTCAATATTATGATCGATCTGAACTGGAAAATGTTGTTCACTCTTCAATAACTGATGGGTTAGGATTATTAAATCATATTGCTTAGAACCTGGGATAGAATCTTTAATTCTAGTTACAATATTTATTTTATCTGTCATTACCTCCCCAACCATATCTTTCTCGTCTGATATGTCATCAGATTTACCAACTGAGTCCATTTTATTGCTAGATGACACAGAACCTTCCTTGGTAATAGGCACTTCGTTTAATTGTCTGCTTAATATTATTTTTGCTCTATTCTGCATCTCACGCTCGCCTATTATCACTGCCTCTTTTAGTTCAGGCCTATAATCTTGTCCTAGCAAGTCATTTAATGCAACTATACCTGTAGCTGGTCCGAAGCCTACATCCAATACTCTATTAGGACTGAAGTGTTTCTTACCTACTCTTTGTTGAAGCTCTGTCAAACATTGATAAATCGAAGCATAATTTTGAACGAATATAGATGCAATATGCGCATCAACCTCCAAGATTGTCTTAGCTGGTCTATGTAAACTGGTTTTCTTCAATTCGATGAAGTAGTTGGCGGCAACACGTCTCAAATTAGCAGGTATGTGTAAAGATAGAATATTATCTCTGATTGTTTTTTCAATAATACTATTCAATTTTATTTGCTCTGGAAATGCTTTCCCTAATAAGGTTTCAGGTTGCAATCTAGCTTCTTTTGCATTGCTTCCAGATATCAAGGTGCCAGATGAATTCCTATATGGCGACTTTATTGAACCATTCATACTTTCTTCCTTAGTTATAACAGTCACATTTTCAGAATCACCATCTCTAACTAATTTACCAAACGTCTGTTCACTTGGTATACCTTTAGCAATTATTAGTTCGTCATCCACAACAATTCTCTTAAGAAACTCTTTTCGTACTGTTGAAATCTGACGCAATCCTCCAAGAGATGTAGCATAACGTGTTATGTTGAACATATCTGCACGTTCTCCAAAAGGGTGGTTGGTTCTTGTTCTCTACTAATTCAAATTAAAAAAAAAACCTTTAAAATTCTTTTTTTTTATCAATACTTGATCTTTAAAACTGCAAGATTTAATCATTTTGAATTTATTATCTTCAGTTAGTTCTAGTGATGCCATCTCTTCAACTTTTTTGTTCATTATGGATTAAAAGTACGGAGGTTTCTGAGAGGCATGTGATCATGAAAATATTCAACATAAAAATAAGAAGTTTCAATCGATGGTTTGTAAAATTTCATAAACTGACGGTTATTAAAAGTATAAAAGTTGTAAAGCATAATTGGTTGTAGTGTGTTACCTACGCATATCACAATTGTTGTTGGTAATAATCTGATAAGAAGTTGAAAGAAATCCTCAATAATTTTGATTTGAAGGGACAAGTTTTCTGCAAAATGGAAAATATTAAATCTATATATATCACGATAGTTTTACTGATTCTATCATCTGCAGCATTTTTTATTTTCAATAAGAATGGTAAAATTGCTGTTAGTGTTAATGGCCACTCTGGTGATAAACAATATAAAAATAAAAAACCTACTTTGATTATAGCAGGCTCGTCAAATTCTGGTAAAAGTACTTTATTTGGTTTATTAACAACGGATTCTATTAAGACAACTGTAGTTTCTCAGGTTCCTAATGTATGCCATCATTTTGTCAGTGAACCTGAAAATAAAGCTGTGAAATTAATAGATTTCCCTGGAAATATTAAGCTAACTTACAAACTAATTGAAGCTTTGAAGAGCTCAAACAACATAAAAGGTATTATATTTGTGACCGATTCTACTGTCGATCCGAGGCATATAACACAGACAGCTGAGTTGTTGTATAACATATTAAATATTGTTGAAGATAGAGACCATAATGGTGTGAATATTTTAATAGCATGTAATAAATCTGAATCATTTATAGCAAGACCTCCACAAAAGATCCTAAATGCTTTAGAAAACGAAATAGCAAATATTATTAAAAGAAAAAAGAAATCTCTGAACTCTGTGAGTGATACTCAAGCTAATGATGCAGATTTATATGATGAGGATTTATTAAATGATGAAAATCCTCTAGATTCAATCAACGATTTTAAATTCTCACTTTTGGAAAGTGAAATTACACTAGCAGAAGGTAGTGTAACTAAAAGAAAAATATCTAAATGGCAAGAATGGATTAATGACGTTGTGAACCAGTGATATAGTATTTTCTTATATATTGGACTATTTTAGTAAATAGAATTATGTAAGTATTTTTAAAAAATGCTATAAATAAGAAATACTGAGTTAAAAGAAAACAACACTTATCAGTTTTATGACTGTAAGACGATTTTGCAAAATTACCTGATTTCTCTCAATTGATGAGCAACAGATATCCCATGTATGATCCAACTAATATAACACCTAATAATAATAATAAAATTGGCAAATATACCGCATATACGCTAGGTAACGGGAACAGATATAATTTTCTATCCAATTCAAATATTGGTAACACTAACCATATTAAGTAATATATAAAAGCAAATGTTAGGACCAAAAATCGATTCATCAAAGAGTCATTTGAAGGTCTAAGTACTATGTAGCAATTAATGTTATATAATATCTAACGTAGCTTGGAATTTTTACGTGCTCTAGTATTTAAGCAAGATGAATGTAGAAATAAATATGTATTCTGGTATGTCTATGTATATATATATATAAATAACACTTCATTTTACTTTAACGATCACTTCCAGTATGTCAGCTACCATTGAATAGAATCCAACTAATTAAGGCATCTTGGGACTTTAAAGCGAAAAGCATCTTTGAAAATATTTGATAACTTCGTACAGTTTTTGGGCGGGTAACTAATCCTATTATAAATATATTTGGAAATAGAATACTTTTTCAATCTTTGAAATTGATTTAGTTACATCAAAGTTAATATTTGGATTTAATCTTCCGATAGTGATTGCTGACCATAACTACGATAGAAGTTATGTATAAATGAATAGTTTACATCCCATCAGGTCATACGTATCTAATAACCAATTAAATATATAAACTGTTCAATAGTTGAATTCATTACTTTTAATATATTAGTAGCTATTAGTGTCAGAATTATTGTAGTGTATGTGACAGAACTAAGTGTTTATGACACTTTGAGTTCAGAACCAATTGATCACTTACTAATGGGAAAGAAGGTTCTAGAATAATCTTTCAAATGATAGATGAAAATTTTTCACTACAATGTAAATGGCTACGTGATAAACACAGATGTACAATACAGCATTAAAGATCTTAGGAGAATAACTGAATACGTAATGTGTTTTCTCAAGTATGAGATAACTTATATATTAGGAGGACATCTAACTCTATATAAAATTTGCTTAATAGTTGAATTCATTGCTTTAATATATTAATAGTTGTTAAATTATATACTAGATATTTAGATTAATCTCTCTGGTCTCTTGGATCTGACTCAATGAATTGTTAACTATTGATTACCGGGGTTTATATATACATAATCTTTCAACCTACTGTTCTGTTCAACGAGACGGCATCGTCGAATTGAACACATATGGAAGACTGATGGTTTTACAGTACTATTTATGCATTAGAAATTCTGCTATTACATTCTCGTAGGCACTATTGTTTTAGGTTTACAACAATAGTCTCGTAAAGAGGTAATATCTGGTATCATATCTTCAGTTATACGCCCAGTGTCATTTCCAACAATAGGAATTATGACGAATGCACTTGTGACATTTTTAAATTAAAACAGTCTATAATCTGTCAGATATTATTTTCAAATGAGCAATCAGTGACTTCATTACACCATCCACTCCACGGATACCAATAATAATATCATTAATCACGTGGTTTGATAATAAAATTATCAATAATTGTCAATAAAATATTTCCAAGAAATTGAGCTCGCGTGGCGTAATGGCAACGCGTCTGACTTCTAATCAGAAGATTGAGGGTTCGACCCCCTCCGTGAGTGCTTACTTTCTCCTTTGTTTTTTTGGGTTTTTTTGTTATTCTTCGATGTGAAAGAATATCTACTTGGGCTTATAAACTCCTACATTTAGATTATGGACATTAAATTCTATAACATTAATGTAAGAACACTTTTACAAACTCTAAGGTTATATATGTTACTTATAGATGTATCGAAAAAGGGAAAAACTTTTTTATCTGTTTGTCTCCGAATTAGCGAAAATTCTGGCTTTTTGTAAATTGTCTAATACTTTATCATATTCTGCATCAATAGTCTCCTCCTCTTCTGCATTGTTCGATGAAAAATTAAGATCCCTTACCTCAACTTCGCTATCACACGGTGTGATTATATTAAATTGATCAGAATCCTCGACATTATTATTATTATTTGTCGGATGTTCGTCGTTAGTTTCATTGAAAACACAATCGGATTTGTAGTTGTCATCATTTATTGCTTCCTTCTTCTTGAAAATATGGTGTAAATGATACCCTCTCTTATGTAATTCGTCAATGACACTGACAGCAGCTGATATGTCGTTTTTTAATAAAAATCCCTTTATTTGGTCACTATCTAAGGATTCTGCGGCACCAATGAGAGCATTTTTGTCAATTTTTTCATTGGCAATCGAATCTTCAACTTCCCGCATTATATGTGATGACTGTTTAAAAAGTCTGCCTTCTTCACTTTCTTGTCTTGCTAATTCTAATGACTTTATTTCTCCATCCGTAGTTAGATCAATGGTATCATGAGCGTGCGGGAAGTATCCCACCAGCTCAGCTTTACCAAATGGTAATAACATGGAATGACCAGTTTTATTAAGTTCATCAGATAGTCTCAAAACGGAACTATTATTGCTCGAAGTTTGCAAGTCACCTGACTGTTTTTGGTTAACTTTACTTGAGGTATTAGCTTCAGTCACTGGGCAAGTTAAATTCAAAGCGATTTCAGTGTTTGATTCTTCTGCTTTGGAGGAATCAATATTCACATCAGGATTTCTCTCTTTTAAAAGTCTGATTCCTTTCTCAAAACATGAATCTATGAAACACAATCTTATTAACGCATCTCTACCTTCCCTATTCAATTGGCCATTCAATCTTAATTCAAATAGGTCATGCACAACTTTTGTAATTTTAGCTCTAGCGTGCATTAACCTTAGAATAAATTTAATTACCATTGCATTGTATAATTGTCTATCATCTGAATTAGCATTAAGAATATTTGATAATTCGCTTTGTAGGTTTGACAAGCTGTCTAATCTGTCTGAGTTTGGAGATTTATTTGTATTCATTAGTTGAATTCTGGATGCTTCATTCTGTAAATTTCTCATTGTGAATAAGGATAGCTTTTCTTTTGCTTTTTCAGAAAATTGACTATAATCTATATCAAGTGTGATTAAAGAATTACTTTTTTCAACAGCATCAGTTAAAGCTTTTACTGCTGCAACTCCGAAAGATGTGCCTAACATTGATAAATGATTTAATTTTGAACATAGCGGGAACATTTCAGCTAACATAATGACTGTTGTAGAATCCAACTTTTCAAAGTCCAGATGTAATCTAACCAAGTTAACGAACACAGGTAAACAATTTAATAAAGTTCTTCTACAATATGGGAACATTTTAGGATTATTAGATAAATCTAAAAATCTTAAATTTTGACAATAACAAAGAGTACTTATTAGATATAAAGGTTCATTTGTTGTACTGCTTGCATTCTCTTCCACCTGTAAGTTAGTGGAATTTAAAGAAAAATATTTAAATTGTGCTTTTTCACCTTTTCTTTTAATAACATTGGAAACACCTTCTGTAAACCCCGATAGTTTATTATGTAAATCATTAAACCCCAGATCTAATCCTGTAATTTTTGAATTAATGACCCATGTACCTAAATAATCCATTTGCTCTACCGTTAAGTTATTATATGCTAAACCTAATCTTTCAGTTTTTTGGCATGCTACACTTAGAAAATTTTGAAACTGTGAGAGAGACATATTCGCACCTGACACAATTATCTCTTCCAAACCGCCATGTGCTGCCACTGAGGCTGAAAATAAATCCCAATTTCTATCAGATCTATTATCTAAATTACACTCCATTCTTTTTAAAGTGCTTTTTAAGGAAGATTTTGATGGTTTTTGGACGTTAGTTTTAATGCTAGGAACCATTGTTAAATCTATGCAGAGTAAAGAAGTGGATTTGGAGATAAAGTAACTCAAAAACTTCCAACCATCATCATCTATCGATGTATTTCTTAGTGATAATTTTTCAAAGTGCTTTTTTCTTATCAAAGAACTCAGTATGATTTTAAACACTTCAGAAGATAGAGAGGTACCATCCAAAGAGACACTCAACACTGGGACAGAGCTAATAAAATCACTAAAACACCAAACTTCTACTAACGAAGGGCGTGGGTTTCTCAGTTGTAATAAAGGTATTGGATCTGTTGACCCTTTCTTTAATTGTTTCATTATAGCAGGAATGGGAAGAATCTCACGTAAATGACAACACCGGGTATATATTATATCATGTGGGATACGAACATCTTTTAGGGGTAGTACGTCGCCAATAAACGAACTTTCTTGACTTCTGATAGATGCACTAGAACGTCTTGATATCATTGGTTTATCGATTTTCAAGAATGAAGCACTTTTGCTGACTGCAATATCTTGTTCATTATCTCCAACAGATGCTAGTTTCTCAGGAACGTTTCTACTTGATTCAATGCTCTCATCTGTTTGTGAAAGTTCAAAATTTGTTTCTTCATCAGATGGAGTTGGATATTCATTTCTATTTCTTTCTAATAATTTCAGATAGCCAGTACCTCCCACCACTACCCCTAATGATGAATTTTCCATAGTCTTTAATCTTTCCTCTTTTGATAGTCTGTGTATAATAATAGTTCCATCTTCCTTGACTTCTACTTCGCCTTTTCTTGGACTTTTACTACAAATTTGTTGAGGTGGATCGTTAAAATATGTACATGGTGAAAATGCTACATGCTTGAACTGTTTTATATCTTCTAAGCCCGGAACGTTGAATTTATCAAAATCCATTTTACTATCAATACTAGAGTTAGAGCTCATTAAATTATCAGGAGAAATATTATGATCAATAGATTTATATTCTATACTATTATTTCTTGAATTACGAGAACCGGTTCCATGGGAAGTGACTTTTTTAAGAAAATTACCAAATCGACCTGGTGATGCAGAACTTTCATCATCACTCTCGCTCTCACTTGAGTAGCAAATGGGTGATTCAGCACCTCTTGATGAGTCGGCGATAGTGAGATTTTTTAGACATGATTTATATTTGGATTTTTCTGGTAAATCAGGTAATGATCTACCTCTAGAATCAACTCTTTCTTTTTCCAGTTTAGTAGTTTGATTTCGTTTACTGCTTGGTCTGTTTTCTGTTGGGTCTCCGATAACAAAACATGGTTGTTTTTTTCTAATATTTTTTATACTCTTACCGTTTTTATTCTTAAATGACGATACATTATAACCATTTTTTTTGTAATAATCCAAAAATTCCCTTAACTTTATATTGTCAGTCCTTAAATCTACTTCATTTATAACATTATTTTTATTTTTATTTTTACCATTTAAATGAGAGTCAGCTGTGCTACTACGATTATAGTCATTGTATGTACTTGTGTTAATATTGTTATTGTCTGTGGGTCTAATTGTTTCTAGCTCCTTTAAAGCTGGTTTTGTTCCAATTGATGAAGTTGATTCTCTTCTCTCTTTCTTTTTAAATTGTTCTTCAACTTTCTCTGAGTTTAAAGAAGCAGATGAAGAACTTCTTTGTCTATTAAATAATTTTTTGAAAAAACTACCTTTTGGTTTTGGAGACTTATTAGTAGTGATATTATCAACTGGCGTAAAAGAAATTGATTTAGCATCATCTTGCTCTTTATTTGATGGTAATGATCTAGTCCTTCTGATTGGCAAGCATTCATCAGGCACGACTGTATTTTTATGCTGCTCTACATTATCTGCATTCAAACTCTTTATCTTATGTATATTTAAATTCTCCTCATGTGCATTCATAGATTGTCTTCTATTTGATTTGTCCTTATCACTTGAATTTTTATTTATTTGATGATCATTTGTCCGTATTGGTTCAGTAGCTTTATCTTTTTCATCTGACTTAGGATCAGCTTGTTTATTTTTTAAAGTAGCCTCGTAATTTTTATCTATTTTCCCTGATCTTATAAACCAATCAATATCTAATGGTTGCAGTCGAACTTTCTCGATATCATTCTTGATCGATTCTTTCCCCAAATTGATCTCCATTACCAACTATAAAAATAAAAGCGTATATGTGTATGTGTATATGTATGTGTATTTCTTTGCTTTGATTTTCGTCAGCTATGTCTAAACAAATTTTATTATAATGCAAAGTATAAGAGCTCCATTGAATCTATTCAATAACATATATATATATATATATATATTTTTAAATGTACTTATATCCTAAACAAACAGCGGTTAATAAAAAAAATAGGCTATACCCTTTATATAAAAAAAACTACCCTGTTTAAGTAAAAAGATTTTAATAATACCATAATGTTACAAACAAAATATAATATATATATATATTATCCTCATATATTTAACAGTGGGTTTTCTTTGTAGGTTAGGAGAAATCGTCACGGAGAGAGGAGAAGTAACCCGGTTTCCACGGCGGTTTTCTTTGCCTGTACGAAAGAGAGCCACCCACAGAATAAAAGAAAGAAAGACACATTGACATTGGTTAGATTGGGCAAGAGAGGGTAACGGAGGGCTGGGAATCACCCCATTTTTGTTACAGTTTGTTGGGAGGGTGGATGAATATAAGTGAAAGGTGTGGAGGGGGAGGGGATGTGGGGGTATGGGTGTTAGGACATGCGCAGTATCCTGGTATGATTACAAATATTCTATTTCCCCACATCATTATTCTGGTCAACTATTACTTTTTTCTTTTTTTTTGATTTGTTCTTAGTATAAGCGTGCAGGATTACCTATACGTTTTTGTGCTTTATGCACTCTGTGAACTGAGTTAGATGTTATTTTCCTGCAGAACAAATAATATCGGATGCTCTCCCATTATGGTCATGGGAATAGAGATCAAAACGAGATTGGAGGAAAGATTACAAGAATCAACAATGGTAAACACAGTATATTAGTGCATACACGTAATTGCACATATTAGTTTGTTTTATACACGTTGTAGTGGTGATAGGAAATCTTAAATGACAACGGATCTATTTAGTGCAACATAAAAAGTGTAATTCCTATCTCTGTGTGAGAGCGTGTCTGTTGTATTCGAATTTTAGTTTAATTAAGGGTTTTCTCTGCTGATCTCATGGTACGGATGTAAATATAATCCGGTCCATAGCAACCACGTAGTTGTTTACTAACGTAAACGTCGTTAGTTATGGTGTCGTTTACACTTTTCGTAAATCTGTTGTTAAGATTAAAAAAAATCAAAGAAAAGTGATTTTCGGACCTGGTAGATCTCGATCTACCAGGTCCTTTTTAGCGAAAGGGGAGGAAAGGAAAGGCCGGATGCGTATAGCTCAAGTATATTTGTTTACATACACTTATTTAAGAAATTGTTCTATAAAAGAGTTAGTTTGTTCTGTCTCCAACTTTTGAACGTCAGTTTCATAGTTAGGTATTTTATACTTGTTCCAATCAATTTCATCTAGTTGCATTATCTTGTTGTCGGAAATTAATTCATTGATATCGATTTTATTCAATGGAGTGTTTTTAATCTTACTATGCTCTTTGTTCTTTTCTATGTATGATAAATTATTGATGAACTCAGGATCATAGTACATGTCGTTACTAGTTGAAGAAAAATGGTTTTCATTTCCTTCAATCTCGATTATTTCTAAATGCTTTCTTCTAGGTAAACATTTATCTAGTGCTAAGAAATGAGTAGTTTTCACAGGAGTTGTTTTCTCTTCTTCTTCTGTTGAACTTGAATCAAGATCATCCAAATCAAGACTGATTTCATCTTGATTAGTCGTTTTTATATCTTCCATTTTCCTTTTCTTATCCTCGTGTGTAAATTCGGCAGTATATCTTACATGCAAATGCGCACTGACCCACCACTCAGGTTTAAATAAGTTTAATAGCTCCCAATTCAATTCAGAACCTAAGGATTGGTTATAAAGTACATCCCGTTTGAAAAAAGGCTTAACTTTAAGTAGTTCTTTGTAATTCCCATGGTATACAATTCCATTGGGCCAATCATGGCTCATCATAATATTCACACCATTTTTTTCGTTGTATTCATTTCTAGTACATGCTGTCATGTATAATGGCAATAAATCGGTTTTTCTAACATGATACAAACTTCGAACATTTTTTTCCCAATTGTTTCCTTCTTCTAAAAATTTATATCCCGGACGATTTTTGTTTAGATCCCAGTGTTTATAGATACCACTGAGTCCACCTATTCTTAAGCCTTTAAACCATATCATATTACTATAACCCATAAAATAAATGTCATTGGAGACGTATCCACCAAATGGAAGTAGCATTAAATGTCTCATGGATTCATGGTTACCGCCAATGAAAATAGTAGGAACACAAGGTTTCAAGTTACTATCTTTGTAATAGTTTTGAAAATCACCAAGTTTTTGATATTTGGGTGGGATACTGATTGATTTAAAATCATTTTCACTACGAAGAGATTGGAAATCGCCTAATATTAACAATAAATCGATTGGATTTCGTTTATGTAGTTGCTCAAGCTCTTGAAATATTTTATCAAGTTCACCATGACAGCAACCTTGGATAGCAACCCTTAATTTTCCCATAATATGCAAATACTTTAAAACAGTACTAAATTATTAAGTGCAATGTCAACAAGATCTCGTGGTTTTTAGAAAGGTTCGACTCCCAAATTGAAATATTAAATGCAATGATCCTTTTGTATATATCGTACTTGTTCTTTTAATTGTAGATGTCAAAGCAGTTTAAGGCATCGAACTTTTTGAAATTTAACTTATTTTCCCGTTCACGTGATTAGCATACCTAAAGTATTATTGCTACATTTTAAATCACCTTTAGGTGACAAACACTCGCGGGGCTAAAGAATCATTTATCTTTCAATAGTAACCTACAATTACTTTGAGAATGGTTTAGTACAATAAACTAATCAATTAGATAGTTATTAGTTATATGAATTCTGAAATATAGATGTTAATCCATCTTTAGTTAAAGAAGAATCTACAAAACTAAGCTGTTCAATAGTTGTCCAAGGAACTAATACTAACCTTAAAATTTTGATAGAACTAACACTAATAAAAAAGAACAAGACCTAGAATAAAAAAGAACAAGACCTAGAATAAAAAAGTAATAAAATAAATAATATAATAACAATGTCTGAAAATAAGACAGTTGATAAATCACAACTGTTGATCAATAATCCTAATAGTTCAAGCAGGACCCCAAATGCCCCATTAAATAATGATTATGGAACCATTAATGATACTGGCAACCCTTTATTAAATGACCAAATGGTATCTCTTCCCAAAAATGATATTACACACACACCCGTTTCAAGACAAAGATCTATGAGTTTTTCGCAGGTCTCAGTGCAATCATCGTCAAATAATGTCTTGGAAGATGCAGGATTACCTATGTCCCATAGAGACATCACAGCACCTGGTGGGTTTAGAAGATCATTCATAATGAGAAAGCATATTTTAGAAAATAAAAAAATTCCATATTTACCAAATTTTATGTTGACCAATTTTAATGACTTTTTATATCTATATGGACACTATGCAGGAGAAGATCTGTCAGAAAGTGATGAAGATGAAGAAGCTATTGAAGATGAGGAAGACTACCAAGATTTTGCCCGAAGACCACTACTAAATAATGTAAGCCCCTCGAATAATCCTCTTGCAACAGGAGTTTCACCAACAGAAATTCCTCATAGAATTGCAAAGCGTAAAGGCGATAATAATAAAAAAGCATCTACTTTCAAAGCAATCCTATTACTATTGAAATCCTTTGTTGGAACTGGTATTTTATTTTTACCAAAAGGTTTTAGTAATGGTGGCTACACATTTAGTACAATATCGCTACTAGTTTGTTCACTCTTATCGTATTATTGTTTTATATTATTAATCAGTACTAAAGATCAGATGAAAGGCATTAATGGTTATGGTGATTTGGGTAACCATTTATATGGTAAAAATATGAAATTAGCTATATTATTGTCAATTGTCCTTTCACAAATAGGTTTTTCAGCAGCTTATACGGTTTTCGTTGCGACTAACCTAAAGACACTATGCCAGAATTTATTTTCAAATAATCAACATTTTTCGATTGTTTTGTTTATTATCTTCCAAACTCTTTTATTTATCCCACTATCGTTTACCAGAAATATCACAAAGCTAACGGCAACAGCTCTTGTTGCAGATTTATTCATTTTTATTGGTGTGATATATATTTATTATTATCCTATAACATATATCATCAAAAATGGTATTGCAACAGAAACAATAGTTCCATTTAATAATAAGAATTGGTCCCTTTTTATTGGTACAGCAATCTTTACGTTTGAAGGTATTGGTTTGTTGATTCCAATACAAGAGTCCATGGCAAAACCACATCAATTTTTTATCTCGTTAACCCTTGTTATGGTTATTGTCACAGTTATCTTTATAAGTGTTGGTTTATTATGTTACTGTGCTTTTGGATCAAGTGTTGAAACTGTCGTTTTGTTAAATTTTCCTCAAGATAGTCCATACACTTTAACTGTACAACTTCTATACTGTTTGGCTATATTATTATCAACTCCATTGCAATTATTTCCGGCTATAAGAATCTTAGAAAACTGGGTCTTCAAAAAGAAAGGATCTGGTAAATACAATCCAAAGATAAAATGGGCTAAGAACTACTTCCGTTCACTTATTGTCATCGGAACAACTTGCATTGCATGGTCAGGTGCGAATGATTTAGATAAATTTGTGTCGCTGGTAGGTTCTTTTGCTTGCATTCCATTAATCTACATTTATCCACCGTTACTGCATTATAAGGCTTGCAAGATAAATGGATCTGCAAATTTAGTACAAAACTATCTAGATATTATATTGATTCTATTTGGTGTAATCTTAATGTCGTACACTTCATTCCAAACAATCCAACTTTGGCTAAGCTAAGCAAGAGTTATAGTACTTCAAATTTAAATTTATTATAAATTTTGTGTAAACGTTTTAAATTTTGTATAAATTTTGTCATTATAAAATCTAAAGATTACAGAATGTAATTATCCTTAGGAAGTTTACAAATTAATGATCTTTTGCATCTTTTTTATTTTAGTTTTGATAAATGATATTTTAGATGGAAAGTTCGCGATATATGATATTTTATTTCAAACATAAACATAAAATATTTGCTTTGTTCACAAAATTACATATACGATCTCAACAGAAAATGGCAATAACAAACAAAGCTCTTTATATTTTAAAGAAAGTAGTTTAAACTATATAAGTTCTGTAAGTAAATTTTTTGAATTATATGCGTTTGTTTGAGAAATTGCCAAAAATGCACAATTGAAAACCATTGTGTCATTCTCATTAAAAGTTCAATCAATTTAGGTGCTGTCAAAATCGGAGCTACGTTATTAGAGTGCTTCTGTATATACAAATATTCCTTATGAGTAGAGTTAAACTATACATTTGAATTTTTTGTGTACTCTGTAAAATACCTCTATCAATCAAGACTTGTCCGTTGCAGGCAATGTCACAAAAATTTTGATATGATAAATCCAAGAACTGATTATTATCTACGTTCTCAACGTAAATATAATGATAACTTCTAATAAATTTCTAAATAATAGTACTAGCATCAGTTTATGATACGTTACAGAATGTATAAATGAAGTATTGATTTATATAAAACGAGCAATTAACACCTATATATGTCTTCTTTATGGACAAAGAATAATTTATCTAATAAATTACTTGAAAGCCATATTAATATCAATGAGAAATAATGTACTCTCAATTAGATATATCATTTCAATCTAGAGAAAATACATGTGATGATATTGATTACAAAAAATTTGAAAAACGACAGCAAGATCATATATTGAAATCAACACTTCCCTCTGACAAAGAATATAACAATGTATTTAAAAAATATGATTGTAACATCATAAGAGGATCAAAAATTCAACAAACAGAAACAGTGAAAGCTTATGCATATCGAGATACTAATCCTGAGAATTTAAAATTTTTTAAATTATCAAATTCTAAGTCTGAAAACGAAAACCAAAAGCTTCAAATTCTATGCAAATCTGGTAAACTAATGGATAGAATATACTATTGGTCACCAAATGCACCTTCGTTTGAAGAAGTAGCAATGACATTTTATTTTGATTCAGATAGATTAAGGAACAGTAAACCTGAGACAATCGCCTGGTTTTTTGAACAATGGCAATATAGAAACAATTAACTCAAAGTTATATAAAACATTTTTCAATAAAATATAAACAATACGTTCACATTTAATAAATAAAGTACTTTAAATACTAACCCATAAAATAGATTGTGTCTTTTATTAATTAGCGTCCATAATTTGAACTATTCAAATAAATACTAGTTACCCGCCTTGGATACTTCAATTGTCATTTGTTTCCTTAACACTCTTACTATTTTTATTTGTACTTTAATATATATATTTTTGCCACCCAGCAAGTAACTATTGATATATAGGAATTAAATTATTAGTATATATAAGTAATATAATAAATATTAATTTGCTAATGTATTAATCAATACAGACTGAAATTTATAAAAGTTCAAATATCAACTCCGACATAGAAAAAATTTATTGTTATTAATCGCCAATCAAATATTAACTTATTTTTGTTATTATTTAGTTTGTTATCTGTGAGTTTAATATACAATTAAAACAAATTATTAAGGATCTGTAAATAAAAGGATGGCTCCAAAAGAGGATTGGGAAAAATATAAGGCTCCAGTGGAGGGGAAAGATTCAAAACCAAATGAAGACAAGATTATTCCATTGTCCGAAGGTGATATCCAAGTTCTGAAAAGTTATGGTGCTGCTCCATATGATTCTAAGATAAAAGAAACAGAAAAGGATTTAAAAGTCATCGAAGGTAAAATTAAAGAGAAAGCTGGTGTCAAAGAAAGTGATACTGGTCTAGCACCATCGCATCTATGGGATATTATGGGTGATAGACAAAGATTAAGCGAGGAGCACCCATTGCAAGTTGCTCGTTGTACAAAGATCATTAAAAAGAGCAGTGAAAATGGAGATGAAAGCAACTCTGAAAGCACTGAAGGTAATGGAACTGCAAACACCAATACTGCTGCTGATGATAACGAAGAAGCCAAATATGTAATTAATTTGAAACAAATTGCCAAGTTCGTGGTGGGATTAGGTGAAAGAGTTTCACCAACTGATATTGAGGAAGGTATGAGAGTGGGTGTTGACAGATCTAAGTATCACATTGAATTACCTTTGCCACCTAGAATTGATCCAAGTGTTACAATGATGACTGTGGAGGAAAAACCTGATGTGACCTATACTGACGTAGGTGGTTGTAAAGATCAGATAGAGAAGCTGAGAGAAGTTGTTGAATTACCATTACTATCCCCAGAAAGATTTGCTACTTTAGGTATAGATCCTCCAAAGGGTATTCTTTTATATGGCCCACCAGGTACTGGTAAGACTTTATGTGCGCGTGCCGTAGCTAACAGAACGGATGCCACATTTATCAGAGTTATTGGTTCCGAGTTAGTACAAAAATATGTTGGTGAAGGTGCCCGTATGGTTAGAGAACTATTTGAAATGGCTAGAACTAAAAAGGCATGTATTATTTTCTTCGATGAAATTGATGCCGTTGGTGGTGCTCGTTTTGATGATGGCGCTGGTGGTGATAATGAAGTTCAAAGAACCATGTTAGAATTAATTACACAATTAGATGGTTTTGATCCTAGAGGCAATATCAAGGTCATGTTCGCCACAAATAGACCAAATACATTAGATCCAGCTCTTTTAAGACCTGGTAGAATTGATCGTAAAGTTGAATTTTCTCTACCTGATCTAGAGGGTCGTGCTAATATTTTTAGAATCCATACAAAGTCAATGAGTGTTGAAAGAGGAATAAGATGGGAGTTAATTTCAAGATTATGTCCAAATTCTACTGGTGCTGAATTAAGATCTGTTTGTACTGAAGCTGGTATGTTTGCAATCAGAGCGAGAAGAAAAGTAGCTACCGAAAAGGACTTCTTAAAGGCTGTGGATAAAGTTATTAGCGGTTATAAAAAGTTCAGTTCAACATCTCGTTATATGCAATATAATTAGAAATAATCTTACTTACATAACTTCTGCATTATAATATATAAAAAGGTTCACATAAAATCAACATCTAATCAATATTATGAGTCCTTAACATACATTCCCCTTCTTAGAATGAATCAAAGTACTCATTTATGGAGGATAACTACTGATATATTCAATATAAAATACTTTTATTAAGTTCTTGATAAATATACAAATTAAATAAGAAAGTCAGGAATTTAAATTAGGATAGGTCAGACTATCTATTATATGATAACATAACTTATTTCTTCTCCCTTCTTTGTCTAACGGCACCAGCTAATTTTCTTAAGACATCTACTGTAGTTTCCCAACTAATACAGGCATCAGTAATAGAGACGCCATATTCTAATCCAGCTTTACCTTCTGGTGGAATCTTTTGATTACCTTCTTTAATATTAGATTCAATCATGACACCAATAATCGACTTTTCACCATTGGCAATTTGTTCACATACAACATCGTTAACCTTTGGTTGGTTTCTGAAATCTTTGTTTGAGTTACCGTGAGAGTAATCAATCATTAAACCATTAGATCCTTCATCTAATTGAGCTTTAGCTTCAGCGACTGATTTGGCGTCAAAGTTAGTACCTTTCTTACCACCTCTCAAAATAACGAAACAATGTTCATTACCTTTGGTGGTGGTAATAGCAGCTAAACCATGTTTGGTAACACCCATGAAATGATGGGAGAAAGAAGCAGCCTTACAAGCATCAACAGCGACACCTAAGGTACCGTCAGTACCGTTTTTGAAACCAATTGGGAAAGATAGACCAGAAGCTAATTCTCTGTGCAATTGAGATTCAGTAGTTCTAGCACCGATGGCACCGAATGATAGTAAATCAGCTAAATATTGTGGTGAAATAGTATCTAACATTTCAGAACCAATTGGTAAACCAAGGTCAGTTAAGTTAACGAATAATTGTCTAGCGGCTTGTATACCTTTATTGATGTTGAAAGTGTTATTGACATCTGGATCATTAATCAAACCTTTCCAACCAACAGTGGTTCTTGGTTTTTCTAGATAAGCTCTCATGACAATCAATAGATCTTGTTGTAATTCTTCGGATAATTTCTTTAATCTTATAGCGTATTCTTGAGCAGCGTCTAAGTCATGAATAGAACATGGACCAACAACGACCAACACTCTGTCATCTCTACCGGAAATAATTTCAATAGATTCTTCTCTACCTTTTCTAGCAGTTTCCAAACATTTTTCAGTTGCTGGGACTTGAACTTGTAATAAAGCAGGAGAAACTAATGGATCATAACCTAAAATTCTAACATCTTCTTGGTGGTTGTTATTTTCAGACATTTTGTATGTGGCTTTCTTTTTGGCAATCAGAATTGAATGCTTTGATTCTTTAGATATGCTTGTATAATACCTTTTTCTTTTAAAGAGAAGAACATTAACGAAACAGAACCATAAGAGAGAGTAACTTATACAAAAACAACGTATCAAAATACTAATCTAATATATATATATATAAAACTAAGAATGCAATTGAATTCTTACTTATTAGTTATAATTATATAGTGTAGACTTTCATAGTTTTAATATATTTCTAGCCAATTACTTAAAAATCCCTACAATAGTATCTAAGAATCAATGCTAATTTTCACTTTTTACTCTTTTTTCCTTTCAAAGTCTGTTTTCATGTTCAATTAAAATAAAAGATTACTCACACATAATATTGAAATTAAAAATCTCAAGTAAGTAAACAATTGTCTGTGTAACAACAACTACTTGGTATTAGGTTAAATAATATCGTCTTGCTAAAAAACAGAAAATTCAGAAATCTAAAAATTTAAAAAGCAACATATTAAAATTTCAATGTCTCGAGCAAATGATGAAAAGGTTTGAGCTGCTTTGTTTGGTACTTACTATGTTCATTTTGTTTGGCTGTTTTAATGGAGTATGTGCGTGTGATTAATTCTTTTTACTTTGAAATTTATCAATGATTTCCTGTTACTACGGCATTTTAATTGCTCCTCTCTCATTTTTCGAAACATGATTCCACCAGTTATTCACACTCCCTACGGAATCTCTCTTAAGTTTTATTCGTAATTTTTAAGGATTCGGTATTTTTCTGCTTTTGCTAATTTTACGGTTCAATTGAAACTGCGTAAATAATATAACTGGAACATTGCTTCTTTGTTATTAAGCATCGATATATATAACCTTAATATTAGAAATATACAGGGGAGGAATGCTCACATACTAGTATATTTAAATTCAGAAACAGTGATATTAATTTAAAATGCATTTGTTGATCTATTTTATATACATCAATAATATTTAGTTCTGTTAACTTTAAGTCACTGACGCGTTATATGCTTTCGTCTGAAGTGTCACACAAACTGGATTCTTTGAAGATGGTCAATTTGTTCTATTATCTGGCGGATGTCAATGATGGATATATATAAGTCGACATTATGGATAAAAAACATAGCGTCGAAGTAATTTTTTTTGTTTCTTTTTATTTTTATTGGTTTTTCATCTTTTTCTGATTTTATATGTTGGCGGTTAATGAAGCTACTTTTGTGTCACAGATTTACTTTGTTTTATAAAGAGTGAAAGCTAAAGTAAAAACAATATAATTATACTTCAATTCTAACGATATGAACAATCAATGAGTTAATCCTATTTTTAAGAAAGTAAGGCAATCGCAACGGTACTTGATTGAATTTAATACATTTAATTTTAATGAAATCCTATCTTATGTCTTGAATAAAATAATATTAAACATAAGCCAAATAATATACTAAAAAAAGATAACAACATATATATTACCTCTTGTACAATGAAAATAACAAAGCTTGGCGATCCAATTTCAATGATAGTAAGTGATGAATACTATGAACTTTTTCCCTACAAAAATTATGAAACTAATAATGGAGCTGATAATCAATTAAATGAACCAAAAGTTTTATCAAAGTATTTATTATTTTTAAAAAAACAAAATACTATAAATAAAGAGCCAGTGCCAAAAGTTTTAAAATTACGTAAATTAAAATTTGGTGGTACAACAATTATTAATGATTCTGGTAGGAAGAAATATTTTTATTATCCATTGAAAACAGTTGATAATCCTTGCGTGACAATATGTAATAATATAAAAAAAGGTTATAATATTGAATTAATAATAAATCCTGGTAGTTCAAAAGTTTATTTGCCAGATTTGCCAATAAATAAAGATCATGTAACTGAGAACGTATTTGATCCTGATGCTAATCATTTAAAAGGATATACCAGTTCCGATCCAGATTATTATGATAAATTTCCTGCTGTAGTAAGTGGGAAACTTAAGTTCACTGTATACCAGGATAATTTTGAGTTGCCTTTGTTCTTAACAAATTTAGACATCAATTTGAAATGTTTTTCCAACGAATATATCAATATTACACATATAGATAGCCATCATAATTTATCAAGAAAAAATGAAAATTCAGAAGAATTTGATAAAAAATTGAATGTCTTTAAAAGCAACCCTAGAGTTAATCTCGATTTTTTAAACTATAAAAATATCAATAAAAATATGCCAAAAGGAGTTTATGAATTTCCATTCGATTTTATTCTTAATTGTAAAGAATCACCTGCTACAAATTGTTATTATGGATCAATTCAGTATAGAATTGAAGCTATATCGAAAATATTTTACGAAAAGACGGGATATTTTGACACCGTTATCTTAACTGATCTTATTGAAGTTAAAAAAGTGTTACCTATTGACAGCGAGTACCTAATAAATAATCAACTAATTGCAAAATCTATATGGTCAAGAATAGGTTGCAAAGAGGAATCATTAGTGTTAAAATCTTATGATAACCTTTTGATATCTGAAGAGTTTGATGATTCATTATTTGCCGAGGTAAACATTCCTTCAAGAATTCTAGACAGCTCAATATTAGGTAAATTTTCAGCTATCCTTAATGTAGATAAAAGTTTCGAAAATTTAAAAATAACTAAAATATCATTAAATTTAAGTCAGGCAGTATCCTTACCAAGCATTGATAACATATCATTTGAACCTACAAAAAACTCTGAACATATTCAACACTCAAATGAATTTAGGTTACTAAAGAAGATAATTACTGATGATAAACCTGATGACAAAATAGTAAAAGTTGAGTTTGATCTCAATAATATATCTGAGTTACTATCATTGAAGAGAACTATAATGCCCTATTATTGTGAAAGATCTTCGATGTATAAGAACATGGCAAGCCTAAAAGTGACACATAAGTTGTTATTTAGAATATATCTATTTCCAATCAAGACAACGTTACAAAAAAGTAACATAAGCGAATATTGCATTAGGATAGCTGTTCCAATACTATTACTAGATGATTCTATGCTAAATAATTTAGTCTTACCATCTTATGAATTCGAAAATTCGACCCACTTATAAGGAGAAAATAACCGCCAACTACTTTATCTAATGGAGCCTTAGATATCTACTATCAATTAAAAATAACATTGAAATCAATTTCAAAATCATTTAACAGGTAATAATCATTGAGAATTTAGTTATACATTTCCGGTAACATATAACTTAAACGGCAATCATAAACATTTGTATCAATCAAAGCTATACGATGTAAAATTTTTTATGTCAATAAATTCCGATGATTATATTATTTCACCTTCTTTCAAAACCATAGTTTAAAAGATATACCTGTACGTGAAATTAGCATGAACTCTTAGGTAAAAGAGATGCCATACGAGAAATGACATTTTTGTTCCTTTTACGAACGACACATATTTTGGAACTTTGCTGAACGATATTTTATTTTCTACTTTTTTGAAAAAAATCATGGCGTTGAACCTCGTGAATGTGTCCCTCGTAAAAAGGCCACACATGCCTTGATATTTTTAGCAGGGCTACGGTTTAACAGCACGTTGAATAATGGATCTGAACATAGAAATTATTGAAGAACCGAGATATTTCTTTATGAGGTAAACTTTGGCTATAAAGCTAGTCATAGATATATTCTAGTCATCTAATGGAGTTATCAAAGTTATGTAGCATATGTAATGTCGTTCGTTTATATAATAATTTCAAGTAAACTGAAGCCCAGAGAAAAGTATCCGTTAAGATTTCTTCCAAGTTCCTCTTAAAAGGTTCATTGAACAGCCAACAAACCACAGTGCTTGAATAGTTACGAACACTCATAGCTCATAATAAGTTTACAAGCCTCTTTTTGATACGATAAGTGATCACACCTCCCCACACCAATTAATGGATAAGTATTGAGTGGGCGTTTTATATTTTCTTATACTCATTTCGCAAGCGAGTTGCATATACATACCTGAATATACTCAATAGATAAATTAATACTATATTTAATGTACTAAATGAGACAATTAACAATGAAAACGCATATTGATTCAGGCAAATACAACAACCACCAATAATTCGTAGTAGTTTGTATCGTTTGATGCTAGTGAAGTTTAGTCCCTGACGAGTGCAAGACATTTGAGAGTTGAATAAGATTCCAATTTCAATTACAATACAGTTGGTACTTATTAGAAATCACGTTCTGAAATTTCTTTACCATTCAATTACGTATTAACATCTAAGAACTGACACAATCCGCTGCCATCGCCAGCAACAGTTCGTAAACGCTTTCAACAAAAACAATTCGCGAACTTAGATCCGGCAAATGAGCATACGATAACTTTCAAAACACTAAAATACACGTGTTGGCCAAGACAAGGGAAATTTGTCTGCAGGGTAGGAAATTCCGAAATCTGTTGGCTTAATTTATTCGTAGTAAAGGAAACCTCTTATATATTTAAGCACTAGCAGCATATCACTATCAAACCGGAGCAAACTCCATAGTCGCCAATCTAATCGACACAACACAAAGGAGAAAATATAAACGTTGACTTCAAACACTCAATATATCAACGAGATCTTGTTACTATAAGCCAGAAGAGGCACTAATATTCTCACTTTTTCTTCATATCCAACATAAAATCTTTAATTTCTTGTCAGATCTCAAACTACTGCAATAATGATTCACCGAGATTCAAATTACCTTAAATACGACTGACTAAATTGCTTTTTGTATTTTCTTTGTGTAACGTTGAATTTTCCAATAAATTATTTGAAAGCTGTACGACCATTTTAGAACAAAATAACTAAGATGGTGACGAAATAGAATGCAAAAAAAACAACGAGAAACAACAAACGAAGACCGACCAGTTGAAAAAATAGAGAAAACAGGTAGTAGTGGTAACAACTCCCGAAGGGTTAAACGTGGCATATAACTTTTTTTACGTTATATTTGGAACTTGAACGAGATGTGTCAAGTATTTTTCGTTTTAGTGTGTGTTTTTTTTTCAGTCAGCAAAATTTGTATTTCTGGATAAAGAGAGAAGATTTGAAAAATAACTGAAACATCTTTGTAGTTCTAGTTTCGTTTATGGAACTACGACTAATGTATAATATGTGTCCTTATACTCGTCTGAGAAAATTTATTTAGGGATCAATTAATCGATTAATCAGTGAATATAGACAGACAGACAGACATCTTCCCAACAGATATTGGTTGACACGCCTCGGTTAGGTTTGAGAATTTTGTTGTACGTATATATTGCAGTAAAATATTCTTATGGGGATGCCATACTTACATTGAATAGATACGTATATTTTTGAACTCGTATTAGTGCATTATTCAATTTATGATTATTTGGTTTTTCATATTTTGAAAAATTATATAAAAGTAAATTAAATATTATATACATAAGTATTCTTTTATTCCGTAATATTATAACTTGTTAATTTAGTCATCAATTTAATATATAATTCTAACTTATCTTTCATCAAAAAGATACCAATATAAACCAAGCCACTTTTCTACAAATAAAATGTTACACCCAAGCCGTCAACAACAAAATGTTATTTTACCACCTATTAAGAGTTTAATCGACTCTTTAGATACTCAAGTAAACCCACAATCATACGATATAAATAGTATAAACAACGCACGTTTATCTGCTGTCACTCCATTGAATGCTACGTACAAAACATATGTACCTGAAAAGGCTTATTTATCTATTCCCTATTCAAACAACATACGATCCATACCTACTCCAATCCCGTCGCCACATGCTTCTCCTCTATCATATCCAATTAGCGAAGACGACAATCAAATATTAAATGCTGCTGTTGCTATAAACTCAATTAACCAAAGTTTAAATAACGTTGTCACTTCTACTGTACCACAAACAAAGGTCGCAACTAAGACAAGTCGTACCAAAGCTCAAAAGAAGGTTAGATCCAAATCATTTTCTACAATCAATACACAAACTACTAGTAAGACAAGCATTGGTAAAAGATCCAACTTACCAAAACAATCTGTCGATGTTCTAAATAAATGGCTATTAAATCATTTAGGCAACCCATACCCAACTCCAAAAGAAAAAGAAGAACTTTTGGAATTGACTGGTTTATCTAAGATTCAATTATCTAACTGGTTTATTAATGTGAGGAGAAGAAAGATCTTTAATGACTATTATAACTTAATCAATAAACATAACGGTGCTGATTCGGCTTCTTCTTCAAGTGATGAAGAATCTAGTCAAAATTTGACTTTACCAGTCACAAGACGTAAGAAGTTAAGCGACAGATTAGAAGAACTTAAAAAATTAAATGAATTATAGAGACGAAGGAAACTGTATATAGATAATAATGTATAATTCTGAAATATATATTAGGCGTAATGGATACTTTGATAGACTGACTAGTCGATAACTATTAGAGATTTTTTAATTTCTTTAAGCTACTTTACTATAAACTATAGAAAGTGATAAAATATGAAACTATCAATTACAACAAAGTATACTTTAGTTAATTTGAAATTAGTTACGAAAACAAACTGTAATGTTTGTCATTTCATCTTTCACTTCTAACAACTTTCCGTCGTTCTTAATCGTATTATAATCGTTTCTCGTTTAGATGCATGTCACCTAAAAATGTGTCAACGGCTAAACGTTCTCGGAAAAAAATAACAAGAAAAAGAAAAGAGGTAGATTTTTAATGGGTTTACACAGCAGAAGAAGAACGTGTAAAAGAAGAAGCGTAAGGTGATTGAGTTTTTTATCAACACAAACGGTGTTCCTGATACGACAGCATCCTAATAGACTTCCCTCAAAACGGGAATTTTGGTTGAGCGATAAGTACAGTTGAGATTTAAACAATATGTATTTTTCATGGCACAAGCACAGCATAACATAACATAAAACAATAATAATTTATTTGTCACTTTTTGTACATTTTACGATAGTCGCAAGACAACCCAATCTAATAATGATAGAAACCGTCGTTTGTGAAGCGAACTAGATTTTGGAATACGTGCACATCAGAATTTTGTCAATCACCACGACTTCTTGCATGAAACTTTGAAGAAAGATGTTAATTCTAAACATAAATAATTCACATAGTATTTACCGTCTATAAATACGAATTACCAATACACAATAAAATGTTCTTATAGAGAGAGACAGTTCATGGAACTAGAAGGAGGTAGCGTTGTCATTTTTAGAGTTATCTTCGTTGTCCGCATAGTAAATGTCGGGTTAACAGAACTGATAGCGTTAGCAAGACGGGCAGGGTTTGGATGTATTTAGGGCTCGCAGGGTCATATGTCGTGGGTAATTACTTTTATTTTCAGAAAAACTTGTTTTTAACAGATTTGGTGAGACAGGAAATATAGAAGTGCAGAACTACTAACAAGGATAAAAATTTTAAATAAGGCGATAAGATGAGATGACTTTGAATAGCGAAAAATTATACACACACATATAAACAGTTAAACAATATTATTATATTTTGATCTATCATATATAAATCTAGTTATTGTGAGTTTTATATCGTTATAGACTACTCGTATTTATTGGGTTTTTACTTCTTTCTTTTAAGCTGAACTTAACATATACTACTACAGACCAGAAATTGTTAACCAATTCTGTTTTTTTAAAATAGTCAGATTCGACAACATATATCATGACAGAGGCGATTGGCACCAAGAGAAGGTTATCCAATACCAGTGGGCACCCAGATCCTGTCGCTACTTCGATCCCAGAACATGCCGCTGAAGCAGCTGAAGAATATTCAAAGACTCACCCAGCTCCTCCAAAGGAACCTTTAATTCATCACGATGCAGGTGAGTTCAACGGGTTAACACGCCATAACACTACAGCGGCTCAAGCAGAGGTATTAGAAGATTCTAAAGTTAATCCTTTTACAGGTAATGAATTTTCATCAAAATATTTTGGTATTTTAAAGACTAGACGTGACTTGCCTGTTCATGCTCAAAGAGATGAATTTTTAAAAATTTATCAACAAAATCAAATTATGGTTTTTGTTGGTGAAACAGGTTCCGGTAAGACTACACAAATTCCACAATTTGTTTTATTCGATGAAATGCCACACTTACTAAATACTCAAGTTGCATGTACCCAACCTCGTCGTGTGGCCGCAATGTCTGTTGCTCAAAGAGTTGCCGAAGAAATGGATGTCAAATTAGGTGAAGAAGTTGGTTACTCCATTAGATTCGAAAATAAAACAACTAACAAGACCATTTTAAAATATATGACTGATGGTATGCTTCTAAGAGAAGCTATGGAAGACCATGACTTAAAACGTTACTCTTGTATTATCTTAGATGAAGCGCATGAACGTACTTTAGCCACTGATATATTAATGGGTTTATTAAAAGAAGTCATTAAGAGAAGATCTGATCTAAAGATCATTATTATGTCTGCTACTTTAGATGCCGAGAAATTCCAACGTTACTTTAATGACGCTCCACTATTAGCTGTCCCAGGTAGAACTTACCCAGTTGAAATTTATTACACTCCAGAATTTCAAAGAGATTATCTAGATTCCGCAATTCGTACTGTTTTACAAATTCATGCAACTGAAGAGGCTGGTGATATATTATTATTTTTAACAGGTGAAGACGAAATTGAAGATGCTGTCAGAAAAATATCTTTAGAAGGTGATCAATTAATAAGAGAAGAAGGTTGCGGCCCATTGTCCGTTTATCCACTGTACGGTTCTTTACCACCACACCAACAACAGCGTATTTTCGAACCTGCTCCTGAATCACATAATGGTAGACCAGGTAGAAAGGTTATTATCTCAACTAACATTGCTGAAACTTCATTGACCATTGATGGTATCGTTTATGTTGTTGATCCAGGTTTTTCTAAACAAAAAGTTTACAATCCAAGAATCAGAGTTGAATCACTATTGGTTTCTCCAATTTCCAAAGCTTCTTCGCAACAAAGAGCTGGTCGTGCTGGTCGTACTAGACCAGGTAAATGTTTTAGATTATACACTGAAGAAGCTTTCAAGAAGGAATTAATCGAGCAAAGTTATCCTGAGATTTTACGTTCTAATTTATCATCAACAGTTTTGGAATTAAAAAAATTAGGGGTTGATGATTTGGTTCATTTTGATTTTATGGATCCACCAGCCCCTGAAACTATGATGAGAGCTTTAGAAGAATTAAATTATTTAGCCTGTTTAGATGACGAAGGTAATTTAACCCCATTAGGTAGATTGGCATCCCAATTTCCTTTGGATCCAATGCTTGCAGTAATGTTGATTGGTTCTTCAGAATTTAATTGTTCGCAAGAAATACTAACCATTGTTGCTATGTTATCAGTTCCAAACGTATTCATGCGTCCTCCTAAGGATAGAAAACGTGCTGATGATGCTAAAAATGCATTTGCTCATCCAGATGGTGACCACATTACCTTATTAAATGTTTACCATGCCTTCAAATCTGATGAAGCTTATGAAGCTGGTATTAAGAAATGGTGTCGTGATAACTTCTTAAACTTCAGAGCTTTATCTGCTGCTGACAATATCCGTGCTCAATTAGAAAGATTGATGATACGTCATAATCTTGATTTGAATACCACTGATTATGAAAGTTCTAAATACTTTGATAATATTAGAAAAGCTTTGGCTTCCGGTTTCTTTATGCAAGTTGCCAAGAAAAGATCCGGTGGTAGAGGTTATATAACTGTCAAGGATAACCAAGATGTTTTAATTCATCCAAGTACTGTTTTAGGTCATGATGCTGAATGGGTTTTATACAATGAATTCGTACTAACAAGCAAAAATTACATAAGGACAGTCACATCTGTTAGACCGGAGTGGTTAGTAAAATTAGCTCCTGCATACTTTGAATTGGATAATTTTCAAAATGGTGATGTAAAGCTTTCTTTGGAAAGAGTTCAAGAAAAGGTTCAAAGAATGGATGAACTAAATTCTGAAAAATCTAGTAAACATTCTAAAAAAAGCAAGAAAGAAAAGCATTAATGAAATTTAGAACTAAGCACACATATTTCGTGGGATATATCAAATTTAGTGTATTCCTATATCTAAATAACTTCATTTTATAAACATAAACTACATCGAACTTCAATTAAATCTATATCATATTATAAATACACTCGTACCAAGTGATGTTCAATTTTTTTTAAACTATTTTTTTGGATTTATAATCGGAACAACGAAATTATTTAATATATAAGAGTAAGAGTAACAATCGTTATAATAATAATTTTCATAATAGTTATTGATACTTTCAGTGATGCTTATAGACTTCAAGAAGACAAACTTCTATTTATTTGCGAAGAGATATCATATTCAAAGAAGTAACTATCAAAAACACATATACCACGAAGATGTCTGATGATAAAATTATTGAAAATATGAAAGTTATTGTGGCTGAAAAGCTAAACACATTACAAAACTTCAATGAAGATATAAATTATGTTGCCGAATATATCGTACTATTAATGTCAAATGGTGGTTCTGTAGAATCTATTGTACAAGAATTAACGACATTATTTGATTCTGTATCAACAGAAGTTTTAACTGATGTCGTGCAAACGGCCTTTTTTGCCCTTGAAGCTATACAGCAAGGAGAACCAGTTGCAAATATTGTCGAAAAAATTAGAGGAGTTGCTCAAGCTACTCAACCAACCACCCAAGAACAACCTCAACAACCTCAACAACCCCAACAGCCTCAACAACCAGAACAACCGTTATTTCCACAACAACCTGCTTCCAACATACCGCAACAACCGGCGGTTAGTCAAACTGCTGGTAATCAGGAATCTGTAACACCTGAAGTTAAGTCTGCGTTTTCGGATATTGTTTCAAGCATTCCTTCAGCTAGTGATGATATGGAAATTGTTTCTACTGGATTCGAATCACGTTTTAATAAATATGACAACGGTGTTAATAAACGTGGTCGTGGTGGTCGTAATACACGTGGTGGCCGTGGTGCGTCAAGAAATGCCAGAGGTGGTCCAAATACAAGATTCAATCCGCTAGCAAAGGCTTTAGGTATGGAAGGAGATGGCTCAGCCACCGTTATTCACCAAAAGAAGGAAGGTCGTTGTAAACTATTTCCTCATTGTCCACTAGGTAGATCTTGTCCCCACGCCCATCCAACCAAACCATGCCAGGAATATCCAAACTGTCCAAAACTTCCAGGTACATGTGAATACTTACATCCTAATGAAGACGTTGAGTTAATGAAAGAAATTGAAAAGACTCGTGAAGAATTCCAAAAAAGAAAAGAAGCTATGATTGCGGCTAGAACTAAACCAGTCCAAACTGGTATCGTTCTATGTAAATTTGGTACTATTTGTTCGAATCCAATGTGCCCATTTGGTCATCCAACACCAGCAAATGACGAAAACAAAGTTCTAGAGTTAATGTGGTGCCCAAACAACTTAAAATGTGAAGACACTGCATGTACCAAAGCACATTCCTCTTTATCAAAAATTAAAAATATAACTCCAATGGGTGTTCCAAAAAGTGCTCCTCCTCCTGTCGAAAAGTCTTTAGAACAATGTAAATTTGGTGCTAAATGTACCAACAAACGTTGTAAATATAGACATGCTCGTTCTCCAGTTATGTGTCGTGATGGTAGCAACTGTACCAGAATTGATTGTTTGTTTAGTCATCCAATAAATGAAGACTGTAGATTTGGCATGGAATGTAAAAATCCTCGTTGTTTGTTTAGACACCCTGAAGGATTTGTTCCTCCACAAGCTTCTGCTAATGGTGCGACACCATTTGGAACACAGCCAGCTACAAGTGCCAGACAATTTGCATTACCGGAAGGTTCTGATATCAAACCTGCTCCTGCTCAAGAAGGACTAGTATCAATGCATGCTACTAACGATTTAGATGCTGATATGAACTAGATTTTAAAATAAACGATACGTCACCTAGCCGTTTATTATATGTCTTTGATTGAATTGATATCAATTGGCCTCAATTGTTACGAATTATTTATCTAACTTTATTGAATTTTTATGTATATTTAAAAAAAAAACTAAGAAAAAAGAATCAAAAAATATTTAAAAAAAAAGAAAAGTAGCATAATTATTTACTCATTTATTAGGCAATCTCTTGAATTCTATTAAAAACTTGCAACAGATCTAAACACATTCTTATTTAAATACATAAAAATATATTCCTTGACCTTGATGATAGTTCCCTCTAACAGAATGCTATTCATATATTATAGAAATAATATTCTTGTGAATCAACTTAATGCCATATTCAAATTTAATTAATCAGTATTAGTTGAATGTTATGGATCGAACTCTCAACCAACAGCACTATAAGTTCTTCTCTCACATTTGAATTCAACTTCATATTATCTGAGTTTTAAAAAATGATTGTTGATATTAAAGTATGTAAAAATTTGTTATATGACTATATAAATTTAGTTACAACACTTAGTATCTCTTCTTAGAAGCGACAGCATCATCAGCAAAGACATCTAATGGAGATAATGGTAATGGTTGTTCGGCCCATAAGTCTGGGGTCAAGAAACCGTAAGTGTTACCAATAGCAACGAAAGCAGCCTTTAAGGTGTTTTCTAGAGTTCTGGTAGAACCAGTAGATTGGGTGTAGACATCTTCAACACCAGCTAATTGCATTAATTTCTTAACAGCTGGAGAAGCGACAATACCAGAACCTCTTGGAGCTGGGATTAATCTGACGGTGACAGAACCACACTTACCAGAAGTCTTGTTAGCTAAAGAATGTGGTTGACCTAAGTTAGAACCCCAGTAACCTCTTCTGATTGGAATAACAGATAACTTGGCAATGATGATACCAGCTCTGATGGCACCAGCGACTTCCTTAGCAGTCTTGATACCTAAACCAACATGACCGTTAGAGTCACCAACGACAACAACAGCCTTAAATCTGGTTCTTTGACCGGCTCTGGTTTGCTTTTGAACTGGCTTGATGTTCATAACTTCATCTTGTAAGTTTGGTAATAAAGTGTCAATGATTTGGAATTCCTTAACTGGTAAAGAGTGTAAGAAGATTTCTTCCATGCTGGTAACCTTACCGGCCTTGACTAATCTACCTAACTTGGTAACTGGGACCCAACCCTTTTCTTCGACATTTCTGCCACCTCTTCTTTGTTGACGACCCTTGTTTCTACCACCGAAACCACCTCTTCTTTGTTGACCTTCTGGAGCAGCTGACATTTTTTAAAAGTTATTACTTAGTTTAATTCGTCGGAATGTAACAGGGAAAGTTGATGTAGGTAACTTTCAATCGACAATAAGAACTTTTCTAGTTGGTATATTTTAAGTAACAATCAAAAAGATGTAACAAAGTTTGAAACAAAGCAAGAATAAGTTACAGATGATCAAAAATAAATGTATCAATACAATATATAATTAATAACATCTAGAAATACAGAGATAATAATAATTTATTTGAGTAAGCTTAATATTGCTGTTTCACAGATTACAACGGAAGTAAATACAAAGATAGATTTAAGGTTAGAAGTTGTATATTAAATTGAAAAGTTTCACTATATAAAATTTCAAGATGTTTGACGTTACATTATGCATACAATATTATTCATGAATAATTCATAAGAGTCCTAGCGATGACTTCGAAAAATTGAATAATTCATTTACTATCTGGTCATTTCCGCGTCCTTTTTACCAAAATAACTTTTTATCAAAATTCTTTAAATTTTTTAAAGTTTTTCAAACACATAATTTGTTTCAAAAAATAATATTATTACGCGCGGTGTACGGATTTAATATTAACATCTTTACATATCATTAAGCAATTCAGTCACTTCAAATTTTCTCAAAAATTATGATGATTTGATGTGAATGAGTAAAAGAGAATGTATCTTATAAATCGACTATTAAATACATTAACATCAGATATATATACATATGCAACATATGACTAGTTCTTACCAACTATAAGAAAGTAAAACTTGTATGTGTAAGATAACATATCACCTTTTTATTTGTGAGAGTCCCTTTGTGTAGAGGTGACGACATCGTTATTCTGAATTGAGTGAAGATCAATATATCAATTATATAGATCATTGGCTCACTATGATCAGCTATTCTAAAGGATGTGATCATTAATACACTTTTAGCAGAATACTAGTTACATTACAGTTTATTAACTACTCCATTAATTGTTTTCTCTTATTATATAGCAGGTAATTCTACTTTACCCGATCTCATATATATAACAATATTAAAAGTGAACAAATATGTAAACATCCATACACCGCATAGTTGCGAATAGCGTATGCTTTTGCTAATTGATTATCTCTATTGTATTTTGTATTAACTTATAAAAGGGTATGAATCAATCGTGGAAAACTTGAATCATCATAAGTCACCATAAAGGGGATCACTACACTTGTCTTGACACGATATATATCCATATCACACACATTCATTCCATTAATATATCTTAAAAAAGGAAGCTTCAAGACAATTGGCATTTCAACAAAACAAAATATGCATATACATTTGCTACCATTGTGGTTCTTTATTATACAGATTATTCCTGTTTTAGGATTTACAGATTATTTACTGAAAACATGTGCACAATCAGGATTTTGCAATAGACATCGTTTTTATGAAGCTAATATTAAAGAGAGTAAGAACAGGTACTATTCAGTCGATAAATCTTCAATTGAATACTACAAAGAAGAAAACACACATAAATATGTATTCAAAGCATCAATAATAAAAACTATTCCCAGACCTGATGTTAACGATATTAAAGTCGAACTGCCGTTTACGTTGTCGTTTTTTGAAGATTTAACAAGTTTAAGGTTTACTATTGACGAAATAAGAACTAATAGGCTAACCGAATTATTACCAGATTTTTTGAACACATATAGATATAATGAAACTTGGAAATGGGCATTTGATAGTGAATTCAATTTATATAATTCAGAATTAACTTATAAGGAATCGAATTGGTTATCAAATGATATAATTACGATATTTAACGAAGATGAATCATTAAAAGTGGAGTTATATACAAATTCTTTTTTATTAAAGGTTTATTATGATAATAAGTTATCAATTGTCATTAATGAGGAACAGTTGCTTAATATAGAACATTTAAGATCAAAGGAGGAAAATTTCCAACAACTGTTGCCTGAAGAATCGTCATTCAATATGTTTGGTGATAACTTTGAGTACTCTAAAGCAGATAGCTTGAGGTTTGGTCCTGAATCAGTCGGTTTAGATTTTTCGTTTATTGGCTACAAAAATGTTTTTGGAATTCCTGAACATGCTGATAGTTTAAGGTTAAAAGATACCAGTAAAACTGAACCATATCGTTTATTTAATGTCGATGTCTTTGAATACAATGTAGATTCAAAAATGCCTACGTATGGTACTATACCATTAATGATTGCTGCAAATCCAACATCATCCATTGGTGTTTTTTGGGTAAATGCTGCCGATACTTGGGTTGACATAAATTATAAAGAAGATAAAATAAGTTCCCACTGGATATCAGAAAATGGTATTGTCGATGTTGTATTATTATTTTCGAAATCTGTAGCTGGTATTACTGAGCAATTTACAACATTGACTGGAAAACCCCAACTACCCTTACTATCAGCTATCGGTTATCATCAATGTAGATGGAATTATAATGATGAAGCAGATGTTCTTAATGTTGACTCAGAGATGGACAAAGCACATATACCTTATGACTTTATTTGGTTAGATATAGAATATGCTGACAGTAGACAATATTTTACATGGAAACCAAATTCATTTGCAACTCCTAAAAAGATGTTAAAAAAATTGGAGAACTTAGGGAGGCAGTTGGTTGTATTGCTCGATCCTCATTTAAAAGTTGACTATTTTGCTAGTGATAAATGTATTGAAAACGGTGTTGCCATTAATGACAAAAACAACAAACCTTATATTGGTCATTGTTGGCCTGGGAAAGCAATTTGGATTGATGCTCTTAATCCACTGGGGAAAAAGATTTGGGATGGTCTAGTGACAGTTTTTGTTGATAAGGTAAAAAATTTACACATGTGGAATGATATGAATGAGCCATCAATTTTTGATGGTCCTGAAACTACTGCTCCAAAGGATTTAATTCACTTTGGCGGATGGGAACATCGTTCAGTTCATAATATATATGGATTAAGTGTTCACGAGTCAACTTATGAGTCATTAAAATCTCTTAAATCAGATAGAGACCAGAGACCATTTTTGCTAACTAGAGCTTATTATGCTGGTTCTCAAAGATCTGCTGCTGTTTGGACAGGTGACAATGTTGCTAATTGGGATTATTTAAGAATATCAATCCCAATGGTTCTGACTAATAATATAGTCGGCTTCCCGTTTATTGGTGCAGATGTTGCTGGGTTTTCTGGAAATCCTGAGCCTGAACTGCTTGTACGTTGGTATCAAGCTGGTATCTGGTATCCATTTTTCAGAGCTCATGCTCATATAGATTCAAAAAGACGTGAGCCTTATTTATTTGATGAACCAATTAAATCTATTGTTCGTGATCTTATAGTTTTAAGGTATGCTTTATTACCTACATTGTATACGTCCTTTTACAATTCATACATTTCTGGTAGTCCAATAATGAAGCCTATGTTTTATGAGAAGCCAGAATTTGAAGAATTTTATGATGTGGATGATCAATTTTACATTGGGGATTCTGGTTTGCTTACGAAGCCAGTAGTAGCACCTGAACAGACAACAGTAGATATGAAGTTCGCTCCAGGAATATATTATGATTATTTCACATTAGATCACTTTGTTATTAAAGGTAACTCTGTAATAGAGAAAACAATCGAAACTCCACTTGAAAAAAGTGCTGTTTTTATCGAAGGTGGTCATATATTGACAAGAAAAGACAGATATAGAAGATCATCTCAATTAACGAAATATGATGCATACACGCTATTAATTTCTCCAAACTTGAATGGATTTGCCAATGGAATTTTGTATGTGGATGATGGTATATCATTTGAATATCAGAATGGACAGTACGTTGTGTCCAATTTTACTTTCCAAGATAATAAAATAACAAATAAAGTTATTCATTCACCAGATGAACTAGCTTATGATGGTAACATGTCAATTTCGAAAATTATAATACCAATTGGTTCTGGAAAGGTGAAATATAGTAACGTTGCAACAGTTAAAATGAATTCCAATAAAATTGTGGTTAATGTCAGCATATCTGATGATAAAAAATCTATAATAATCAATAACCCTTCATTGTCAATTGATACAGATTGGGAATTGATTTTATGATAGGTAAATGAATCTATATCCGCTCATTTATTGACGAAATACAAATCTGTTATAAAATAATCGCAATTATCATATTGTTTTATTTTCTAGTAGAACACTTGCTGCCGGAAGAATGATACTATAGTGCACTTCCAGCAGGTTCGTGATTAAGTCGTAATAATTAATTAGGTAATGTACCTACTTAATCCAGTATAACCAATTACTATGTACATATCTACTTGTTATATAAATATACCTAATTAAAGAATGACAGCAAATAATATAGTAACTGTTGATGTTACAGCGAACTCATCAAAGTTAAAATGTTTGCCAATAATTATAGACAATATAATAAGTGTCGTTATTTAAAGACGGTGCTAAAGTGAGTAATTTATCTTCAATTATTTTTTGACATTCTTCGCCAGCATTTATAATTTAGTCTCTAGATCGGATGCAAGAATTTTTTACGATAGTAAAAAATTAAAAGACTCAATAGTACAGGGGTGTTAAAAGTTTAGCCAAGAAATATATAAATTAAATTGTCTAATTAATAGTTCCAAATTTCAAACTCACTTTTACAATTGAATGTAAAAGGTTTATTATATATTTTAAAAAAGCTTTGATCCTTATTTATTTAAGTTTAGAGACAATAACAGTAATAACAATATATCCAGCCAATATGACAACAATCACAGCTTCATTTAATGATACATTTAAAGTGAGCGATAATGTGGCTGTTATTGTTCCTGAAACAGGAGTTCTCGTAACATATCGTGATCTATCTCACATGGTCGGTCAATTCCAAACTTTATTCCATGACCCACAATCTCCACTAACAGGATTAGTTACCAGACAAGAAACTGTTGCAATTTCTATGAAGAATAGTTTAGAATTTATTGTAGCATTCTTAGGTTCTACTATGGATGGGAAAATCGCTGCCCCATTAAACTCAAATTATAAGTTCGATGAGTTCAATTTTTACTTGAATGACTTGAAATCTAAAGCTATTTGTGTTCCCAAAGGTGTCGTTATACAAAGTGAAAAGGCCGAAATAATGAGATCAGCTAAGCAATTTAGTTGTTATGTTATTGAATTAGAATTTAATACAGAGAGGTTTAGAGTTGAATATGACGTATACTCTCCAAAAGACAACTACAAAGGCATTGTATTTTCTTCCAGAAACAACCCTAAGTTTATTAACAACGATGATACTAAGTTCCCAGGATTTGCACGTTCCAGCGATGTTGCATTAATTTTGCATACTAGTGGTACAACTTCAAAACCTAAAACTGTACCTTTATTACATCTTAATATTGTTAGAAGTACTTTAAATATCAGTAATACCTATAAATTAAATCAAGATGATAGGTCTTATACTGTCATGCCATTGTTCCATGTGCATGGTTTAATTGGTGTTTTACTATCCACATTCAGAACGCAAGGATCTGTTGTTGTACCAGAAAAGTTTAGTGCCAAGAGATTCTGGGATGATTTTATCAAATATAAATGTAATTGGTTTAGCTGTGTCCCAACTATTAGTATGATTATGTTAAACATGCCAAAACCTTCCAAGCTTCCATATATTAGATTTATTAGATCATGTTCTTCACCACTAGCACCAGTTACATTCTCTAAATTGGAAAAAGAGTTTAATGCTCCAGTCTTAGAAGCCTATGCAATGACAGAAGCCTCTCATCAAATGACATCTAATAATTTACCACCTGGAAAAAGAAAGCCAGGCACCGTTGGCCAACCGCAAGGTGTCGAGTTATATATCTTAGACGAGAAGGACAATAAACTAGAACAAGGCCAAATCGGAGAAGTTTGCATTAGAGGTGAAAACGTCACTCCCGGGTATGCGAATAATCCAAAGGCAAATAAAGAAAATTTCACTTGGGAATATAATTATTTCAGAACAGGTGATCAAGGTTACATTGATGCTGAAGGTTTCTTAGTGCTAACAGGTAGAATTAAGGAATTAATCAACAGAGGTGGTGAAAAGATTTCCCCTGCCGAATTAGACAATATTATGTTATCAAATCCAAAAGTCAGAGAAGCTGTATGTTTTGCAGTACCTGATTTGAAGTATGGACAAATTGTCAATGCAGCAATTGTATTAAAGGATAATGAAACTATGAGTTACGAAGAATTGATTAAATTTATGTCAAATAAAGTTGCTAGTTTTAAATTACCAAGTAAAGTATATTTTGTAAAACAATTACCAAAGACAGCAACTGGAAAGATCCAAAGGCGTATAATAGCTGAAAAACTAACTAAACCAGAATCTAAATTTTAAAAGAACTTTTACAATATATATACATTAAATAAGAATTCATATACACTATTCTAAATCATCAATATCTTTTGTATAATGGGTTTATCTTTAGATCATATAACCGTTATAACCACCTGCTCAGTAAATTATATTATTGTCGTACATTCATCACCGCCATTGTATCCAACTTCACTTTTAGCTACCCGCTAATTGGCAGAATAATAAGATGGTAGTACATGAGGAAGTCATTTGAAATCTGTAGGTTGCAAGAAAAAACGGGTAAATTTAAATTATTTTGCGGAGTGGTGCTGGGTAGCAACGGCATTTAAACCCACTTGGTCACCGCGCATTACGATTACTTATACCACCATTATTCCTTGAGGTCCATATAGTAGTGTATCTCAAACAATAACGTACATTGATACATATATATATACATATAAAACGACAGTGAAAAACTCTTTTCTTCAAACTATACAATTGTCATTAATTACTCACTTTTCATGTACTTAACAGCCACACAACCTAACATAACCATAATCATGAGTCTTGACTTGATACATCTGTATCTGTATGTTCTAAACATCTATATCTGAAGTATATAGATTCTCTTCGTTTTGTACGGCTTGCAGTATACACAAACTTGCTGTTACCTTTTATGTAAAAATAATTTTCATTTGTTATGAGAAAAGTATGCTAATGTCTACAAGATTATTTAGTGGCCGTGCCGCATTGGCTAAATATTGTAGTTTTATTTTTTACAGTATATATCCATTCTTTAATGCAAGGCATACTCATACCATAAATTATATATATACATATACACATGTATATTATAAACAATTTGCAATCTGCATTTCAGAGTTACTGTGTTTTTTAGTTGATTATCTTCAAGCTTCAGTTATATATATATATATACATCAAGCGCAAGTAATTACTAATATAGAATCATCTGGTATATTCTTCGTCAAATTATTATATTATTGTTTTTATCTACCTATATTAATCACTAAAGGGTTAAATTAAAAAAGATAAAGAATATATCAACAAAAGACGGTTAAGGCTTCCTTTTAAATTTAATCACGAATCTTTCTGATAATTCATATCGTTTTCAAATCTTTTTGTTTTATATTCTCCAATTAATATTCTTTTCAGAATCCAATTCTAAATCCATTAAACACAGGTATACATATATTGAAATATATATATACTAATAATTCCCATTTCCATACAATTCAAATAAAAAACAATCAAATAATTACCACAGCTATGTTTAAGAATACATTAAAAGCTACAAGCTTACTTAGATCTTCATATGTTCCTTCTTTGAAGAATGGTTCACGTTTAGCCTCCACTAAGACTATGACCGTTAGAGATGCTTTAAACAGTGCGATCGCAGAAGAATTAGACAGGGATGATGATGTGTTTTTAATTGGTGAAGAAGTTGCTCAATATAATGGTGCTTACAAAGTTTCTAAAGGTTTATTAGACAGATTTGGCGAAAGAAGAATCATTGATACTCCGATCACTGAATATGGTTTTGCAGGTATGGCTATCGGTGCTGCTTTCAAAGGTTTGAAACCAATTGTTGAATTTATGTCTTTCAATTTCTCACTTCAAGCTATCGATGCCGTGGTCAACTCAGCCGCAAAGACACATTATATGTCTGGTGGTACTCAAACATGTCAAATTGTTTTCAGAGGTCCTAACGGTGCTGCTTTCGGTGTTGCCGCCCAACATTCTCAAGATTTTTCAGCTTGGTACGGTTCTATTCCAGGTTTGAAAGTTTTAGTCCCATATTCCGCTGAAGACGCTAGAGGTTTGCTAAAAGCTGCTATCAGAGATCCAAATCCAGTTGTCTTTTTAGAAAACGAATTATTATACGGTGAATCTTTTGAAATGTCCGAAGAATCTTTCTCTCCAGATTTTACCTTACCATACAAAGCTAAAGTTGAAAGAGAAGGTAAAGATATTTCTATTATCACATACACAAGAAATGTCGAATTTTCGTTAAAGGCTGCTGAAATTTTAAGTCAACAGCATGGTATAGACGCCGAAGTCATAAATCTAAGATCCATCAGACCATTAGATGTCGAAGCCATAGTCAAATCTTTGAAGAAAACTAACCATTTAATCACTGTCGAATCCACATTCCCATCTTTCGGTGTCGGTAGTGAGATTGTTGCACAAATCATGGAAAGTGAAGGTTTTGACTACTTAGACGCTCCAGTCAAGAGAGTTACTGGTGCCGATGTCCCAACACCATACGCCAAGGAATTAGAAGATTTTGCGTTCCCAGATCCAGATACTATTGTCAGAGCTGTCAAGGAAACCCTTTCTGTCGATTAAAACCCCAACAAATTGAAAACAACAACATATAACTTATACACATAGGTATATATATTTATATGCATATGTTTGCTTGATATTTTATTTCTTTCTTTTCTTTTTTATTATGTAAATAACAAATAATCTAATGAAACACAAAATATTTTAAAGATACTATTACACATATTTTTATAGTAATACTTGTAATAGGTTCCATTCATTGTTTTCAATTGCTAACTGCGCTAAGAAACCACAATCAAGAACCGATGCAGGAATTTGTTGCTTAATCACACATACATGACTTCAAATGAAAAAACCGAAAAAGAAAGGGAATTAGAAGTTTTAAAGGTCAAAGCTAATACATAGCCTTAAAGAAATAGAAAAAATCCATGCTATCGAAGCTCATGGATCTTGTTCACGTCACTTACTTCGTATACCAATTGTAATTGAAATGAACCAGTTAAGCTATATATATATATATGTATATGTATTAATTCCAAGCTTACAGAAGTGATTTGCCGGATCGTACTATATTACAAATTGGATATGAACCGATTACTTTTTCTTAAGTATAGGAATGTATGAAAAAGGGTTAAAGATCTCTCCTGAGTGAAAGAAGAAGTAACAAAATAGAGCCGCTTAAAATCACGATATGGCATATATTGAAAAAGGGAAAAGGTCATGAACTTTTTAGAGATAACGAACGAATCAATGATGAGTCTACGTTCCGTCATGTTCAAAGATAAGGTAACACTCTTCCTATCGAACGATATAATATTGCCGTATATATTATGTTGAATTCGAGAGAACTAAACAACCAAGGAATAAATATACGATTGATTAACATAGCGTTACAAACAAGAACAAGTACCGACGTACCGTTTCTTGCCATTAACACAGCTAGACTTGTAAGGTCTTCAAGTGCCACACACCTCTTGATCTGTAAGTACATATATACATATATTTCCACAATCAACGACCAACTTAAGAATACAAAAAGCATTGTGAAACATTGTGAAGCATGGAACATCATGGTTAAGATAGACATTTGGTAATACCAATTCTAATGCATTCGTCATGCAATCGGGGTTACTTCTCCTACCCGCCACCACTATATGATAGATACGTTGATGATATATATCATCAACATTATTTTTGTGCAATTATGGGTTCTGCGTTGGTTTCTCTATCATCACAGTTTTTCAAAATTGATTTTTTCCTCTTTCTACATTGGTTTGTTACCGTGCTGATATATTTGAAAAGTCAGTCATATCATTTGTATTCATTTTATTTCACTTCTTCTACGCTTGTTTCAACGCTATTTTTTAAACTGTCCTATTTGTATCTTCCTCCCTCTTCCCTCAAAATTCCAATGTTCAATAACTTACCATTCAAATATACTTATATATATATATACAGAGTTATAATTAATAAGTAAATCAATTGGATAGCAGATCTCCTATAATACGATCGTGCCACTCATTGATATCTCCATATATACTATTATCTCACTAATATATCAATAATATATAATTATAAGTGTATTGTTTTTATTTTTACGATCGTTGAATATATTTCTATTGCATAATAAAAGCACACACACACATATATATATTCAAACAATACACAAAATAATTCTCTTATTATGCCAACTAATAAATTTTCTGGTTTAAGAGATAATTATTCTCTATTGGGTGAAAAAAACAAGATATTAGTAGCAAACAGAGGTGAAATTCCAATTAGAATCTTTAGAACTGCTCATGAACTATCATTGAGAACTATAGCCATTTATTCTCATGAAGATAAATTATCTTTACATAGATCTAAAGCAGACGAATCTTATGTGATCGGTAAAGAAGGTGAATTCACTCCGGTTGGTGCTTATTTAGCTATAGATGAAATTATCAATATTGCAAAAAGACATGGTGTTGATTTTATTCATCCAGGTTATGGGTTTTTATCAGAAAATTCTGAGTTCGCTGACAAAGTTATCAAGGCAGGTATCACATGGATCGGTCCTCCGCCGGAAGTCATTGAATCTGTTGGTGACAAAGTTTCTGCAAGAAATTTAGCGGCTAAGGCCGATGTTCCAACTGTTCCAGGTACTCCGGGTCCAATCGAAACAGTAGAGCAAGCTGAAGCCTTTGTAAAAGAATATGGTTATCCTGTTATCGTTAAAGCCGCCTATGGTGGTGGTGGTAGAGGTATGAGAGTCGTTAGAGAAGGTGAAGATATCGCAGATGCTTTCCAAAGAGCTAGATCCGAGGCTGTAACTGCTTTCGGTAATGGTACTTGTTTTATCGAAAGATTCTTAAACAAGCCAAAACATATCGAAGTCCAATTATTGGCTGATAAGTATGGTAACGTTGTTCATCTTTTTGAAAGAGATTGTTCCGTTCAAAGAAGACATCAAAAAGTCGTCGAAGTGGCTCCAGCTTTAACATTACCTATCGAAGTTAGAAATGCTATTTTGACTGATGCAGTTAAACTAGCAAAAGTAGCAGGATATCAAAATGCAGGTACCGCTGAATTTTTAGTCGATGATCAAAATAGACACTATTTTATCGAAATTAATCCAAGAATTCAAGTCGAGCATACAATCACTGAAGAAATTACAGGCATTGATATCGTCTCAGCTCAAATTCAAATTGCTGCAGGTGCCTCTTTAGAAGATTTGGGTTTATTACAAGATAGAATTACCACCAAAGGTTTTGCCATTCAATGTCGTATCACTACAGAAGATCCGTACAAGAATTTCCAGCCTGATACAGGTAAATTAGAAGTTTACAGATCTGCTGGTGGTAACGGTGTTAGATTAGATGGTGGTAACGTTTACGTTGGTGCCATTATCTCTCCTCATTATGATTCCATGTTAGTTAAATGCACATGTTCAGGTTCAACATATGAAATTGTTAGACGTAAAATGTTACGTGCATTAATTGAATTTAGAATTAGAGGTGTTAAGACAAATATTCCATTTTTGATTACCCTTTTAACTAATCCTGTGTTCATTGATGGTAGTTATTGGACTACTTTCATCGATGACACCCCAGAATTATTTACTGTTATCAAATCACGTAATAGAGGTCAAAAAATTTTGAATTATTTAGCTGACATTGCCGTCAATGGTCCACAAGTTAAAGGTCAAAGTAGTCTACCAAAATTAACCAGTAACCCTATCGTTCCTGTTCTCCATGATGAAAATAAAAACGTTATTGATGTAAACAATACTCCACCAGCAGGTTGGAGACAAGTATTACTTGAACAAGGTCCAGAAGGATTTGCTAAAGAAGTTAGGAAATTTGACGGTACTTTAATTATGGATACAACATGGAGAGATGCTCACCAATCTTTATTAGCTACAAGAATCAGAACTTACGATCTAGCTACTATTGCGCCAACTACTGCGCACGCATTATCTAATGCTTTTGCATTAGAATGTTGGGGTGGTGCAACATTTGATGTTGCTATGAGATTCTTAAATGAAGATCCATGGGAAAGATTAAGAACATTAAGAAAATTAGTTCCTAATATTCCATTCCAAATGTTGTTACGTGGTGCCAATGGTGTTGCTTATTCTTCTTTACCAGATAACGCTATTGATCATTTTGTCGCACAAGCTAAAGAGAACGGTGTCGATATTTTTAGAGTTTTCGATGCATTAAATGATCTTGAACAATTAAAAGTAGGTGTCGATGCTGTTAAAAAAGCCGGCGGTGTTGTTGAAGCAACAGTTTGTTACTCTGGTGATATGTTACAACCAGGTAAGAAATACAACTTGGATTATTACTTAGAAATCACCGACAAGATTGTCAAAATGGGTACCCACATATTGGGTATTAAGGATATGGCTGGTACATTAAAGCCAGGTGCTGCTAAATTATTAGTTGGTTCCATTAGAGCAAAATACCCTGATCTACCAATCCATGTTCACTCTCATGACTCAGCTGGTACTGCGGTTACATCCATGGTTGCATGTGCCTTAGCTGGTGCTGATGTCGTGGATGTTGCTACGAACTCCATGTCTGGTTTAACATCCCAAGGTTCTGTAAATGCATTTTTAGCATCTGTTGATGGAACCATTAACACTGGTGTTGATGCCAAGAAGGTTACTGAATTAGATGCTTATTGGGCTGAGGTCAGATTATTGTATTCTGGTTTTGATGCCGATTTGAAGGGTCCTGATCCTGAAGTTTATGATCACGAAATTCCAGGTGGTCAATTAACTAATTTATTATTTCAAGCTCAACAGTTAGGTTTAGGTGAACAATGGAATGAAACTAAGAGAGCATACAAAGAAGCTAATGAATTATTAGGCGATATTGTCAAGGTCACTCCGACTTCCAAGGTCGTTGGTGACTTAGCACAATTCATGGTTACTAACAAATTAACTTCTGACGATGTTAAGAGATTAGCCAATTCTTTAGACTTCCCAGATTCAGTTATGGATTTCTTTGAAGGTTTGATGGGCCAACCATATGGTGGTTTCCCTGAACCTTTGAGAACCGATATTCTAAAGGGTAAGAGAAAGAAGTTAACTACCAGACCTGGTTTAGAGTTGGCTCCATTCGATTTACCAAAAATTAAGGAAGAATTAGAAGCCAGATTTGATGATATCGATGAATGTGACGTCGCTTCATACAATATGTATCCAAAGGTTTACGAAGACTTTAGAAAAGTGTACGAAGAGTTTGGTGATTTATCTGTTATTCCAACAAAGAATTTCTTAGCTCCGCCTGCTATCGGTGAGGAAATTGAAATCCACATCGAAAAAGGTAAAAGTTTAATTGTTAAGTTCCAAGCTATCGGTACCTTAAACAAAGAAAATGGTACAAGAGAAGTCTACTTTGAAATGAATGGTGAATCAAGAAAGATCGTGGTCAACGACAGAGCACAAAAGGTTGAAACTATCGCTAAACCTAAGGTCGATGCCCATGATCCATTCCAAGTTGGTGCTCCAATGGCCGGTGTCATTGTCGAAGTTAAAGTTCACAAGGGTTCCTTAATAAAGAAGGGTCAACCAGTAGCCATTTTAAGTGCTATGAAGATGGAAATGGTTATTTCTGCTACCGCTGATGGTATTGTCCAGCAAGTGTTGGTCAATGACGGTGAAGCTGTTGATGCTTCTGACTTATTGGTGGTACTTGAAGACGATACTCTTATAACAGGAGATAAACAATAGTTTTTAAGCTTATAATAATTTGTACTATTAATGTTAATTTAACGATTTATTTATGTATATAAGTTTTAATAAAAATTTAAATTTTAATACTTTTTTAAGTCTTGGGATTCCATTTTAAAAGGTCATAATTGTAAAGCAAACTTAAAATGTTTTATATTTTAGCAAATTATAATATTAACCCATCATAAATTCTAGCTATTAATTATATATCTACGTATTACACAATCTTAATTCTATTCATAAATCATCATAATTGAGAGATCATAAATTATAAAACTCAACGATACTCCTAATCAACCAAATGCTACCGTGGCGCAATAACTCACAATTAAGGCATTGCCGATTTTAAACTGATCCCAAAGATCGCCAATATTTTGCTGTGGGTTTGGTGCAAAGGAATTATTTACATAACAATAAACATCTTTCATTTTTAGTTTTCTTTTAACAAAAAGTATTACTGTTGCAAAAGGTTGTTCGGTAGAAATGGTACATGTATTTGGGTTGATTGGGAGGACATTTCCGATGGCTTGAAATCTTATTTGAATTTTTTTCTTATCAATTTGAGATTCATTAGATCTTAAGGCTTTAAGTTTGTTATCCTCCAGATCATCCAGATTAACAATTTTGTCATCAATATTTCGTTTAATATTTTCTAATATCAAAGACGTTGTTGCAGGCATATTTTGTCCTTCAACTAGCACTGAATTTTCATTTCGATCTTCAATCGTTATATCAATCCTATAGTCTGGCGTAACATCACCCTCCTTAGGGTGCTCAACTTCCAATCCTAACAGTGACAACCTTCTACTATACTGTTCTAATCTATTTTCAATCGAGTTTACATTCGAAACATTATTTAATCGTGAGCCATCGACTTGAGCGTCTAAATTAGTGGATACTATACTATCTGCAAACAAATCATCTTCTGTACCACTCTCACTTTCACTTTCACTTTCCAATAGTCCACTCATTTACAGGTACAATTAGTAAATTCTTGACCAATAATTTGCAAGATTACTTATCTTACAGCCCATATGAGGTAATACCTTGGCAGTCTTTTATACATAAGGTTATTTAATTTACTATAATATAGGTGATCTTATTTTTTATAATTTCTCAATTCTCAAATAATTATATAATAATTATATCTGTTACTTAAAGTTAGTTCCTGATGGCTCTTTATTTCACAGCTAGCCAATGGCTCAATTGTACATGACTGCGGGCGATGTCAATTTTCCGGAATAAAATGTACGAATTGAAAATATTACACTTTATCTCACAAACTAATTCTTGCAATCAGGTAAGATAGAGTTAAACCTTAATCTTATTGCAAGGTATAAATGAGTTTGACGACTTCACAAGTTTTCTTTTGAGCATAAACACATAGTAACTTCAGTTAAATAACAAAATTACTTGCTAAGCAAACCAAAGATAACTATACAGAACCAGTCATTATGTTGGAGGATTTAAAAACCATCAATGAGCTAGTTATTCAGTCCTTTTCGCAAGCAGGTGAAGATGCTATTTCTATTATTACAACAATCGATATCAGTTGTGAAGAAGTTAATTTAAATGGTACTAGAGAACAAAAAGAGGAGTTTCTTTCGATGCTTTTGGGGCAACTCCAAGCTCACCCTGAAATTGTTGCAAAAATTGCTTGGGATTTACCAGATATGTTATTTCAATTCTTGAATTCTTCTAATATCAATATAGAAAATGCATTACAGCAAAGTTCAATTATCAGAATTATCATGAAATCCTTTAATGAAATAGCAATGAATGGAAGTCCCAAAGAATGTTTTTTGACAGCTTGTGATATGGTATCAAATCTAAAAGTTTTAGAATTTTATATCCATAATGATACAAATTCAGATACCACACCTGAATCTGGTAAAGATACCATTCCCTTAAACCAGATACCATTGGAAAGAAATCCGAATGAATTTTTCTTTGGGTTACAACTACATATTATTTTTGAGTTATTAAGTACGTCAATGAGACGTATAAGCACTCTATACCCATCCAAATATTTAGGTATGGCTGCAGCATCTATTTTGAAATTTGTTGATAATAATGTTGCGAATGTTGACAATATGGTAATCATTTTACGTCGTATCTTCACTTTAGTAAGAGGCTATACTCAAAATGACATTCCAAAAGATTTAAAAGAAAATAAAAATATCAAGAAGTCTGAATTAAATTTAATAGCTGAGCAGGAAACTGTTATACAAGGAAAACTACTAAGAAGTTTGATTACTACTTCACTTGAAAAATGTTTGTCCACATTTAATTTATCAGTCGACTCTATAGTTTTTAACTCACTAGCACATAAACCAACCAACTTTAGCGAGTATTATATTGCTATGTTTGATATGATATCCAGAATTTATCATATCGTTTTGTCTTTTGATATCGATCTCGAAGACGAATTGAAAAAATACATGAAAGAATCTAATTCTATTTACAAAAGTTTGCCAAAAGATTCTGACATTTCTAGTGAAACAGCAAAAGATAAAATATACAAAGCTGTATATAAGTTATCTTACACGTACCAACTACAGAAAGTCTCTAAACAAACAGAATTATCAATTGACGAGTTGGGTGTCTTTATCTTAACTGGTTTTCATTATAGAGAGACTGGAAGCCATTTACTAACTGATATCAACATCGTTGATGCTATTTACACATATATTAGAATATCAACCATTCCTTTACACTGTAAAGGGTTCAAGAATGAATCTGCAGAAAGTGTTTCAAGATATTGGTTGTGGGTTGTACTTTCAAATACATCCACAGATAAGATACAAAAAGATCTAGAAGCGGTTCCTAGCTATGTATTGAACGTGTTTTTTGAAATGGTGCTATCTGCCACTGTTGTAACTGTGAACAGCGATAATAGACTTCTAGGGTTTACTTTACTCACACGTATCTTATGTTTAGTGAAAGAAGAAATTACTTTTAAGTTTATGATTCATATATTAGAGTCAGACAGGGATAATTCATCCAAATCGTGTATATTAGGTATAATGAAGGATTTGATGACTAGAACATACATTTGCCCAACCAGTAAAGAAATTGACACTGATGAACTTGATAAAAAAATATCGAACTTGGATATAGAAGAAAAAGAAGAAAAAGAAAGTTGTGTTTCTGAGTCTCCTTCAAAAAGATATTATTTATCATGTTCAGAGAGTAGAATAAAATGCATTCATAATGCATGCGTGGTTCAAGTTTCAAAAGTCATTTCAAATCCTGAAAACGTTTCCGATTCTCTTTTATTGTTGAATTATTTGAGATTTTTTATTAACGTAGCAGAACAATGGGACCAAAACGTTCTAAAAGAGTTACATGAATTAATTCAGACACAAATTGTTAAAATTGAAAAACAAAATGTGGAAATCAAATCAATAATAGATGCAAATAATTCGATCAAGGAAAAGCTTCACTAATTATATTAACCAATTATAAGGATGAGAATTTACTGTAGTTTTTGTATATTCGACGCTATCGCCTTTTTTGTATTATATACATATATGTTGTATATCTAATAGTAAAATTTTTGAAACATTTCATTATAAAAGTAGAAAGAAAATTATAAAAGAGCTAGTTTTTAATCCCTCCTCTTTTCATTTTACCATTGATCCTTTCCAAACTTGCGTAGTAACCCTTTTCGATTAATGGACCAAAGTAAACAAAAAACCCATCTTTTGTTGCAGCTCTCTGTTCTTCCCAGGCTAATTCGGAGTCATCAATAAAAGGATCTTCTACATCATATTTACCGATCAAGTTCTTACCTTTATTCGGATGCGATTTTTTCTTTGATGGAGAGGTTGTTAACTTGCCTTCCTCTATTTCATCTTCGTTTTCATCATCATCATCATCATCGTAGTCGTCATTCTCCAAATCTTCTTCTTGTCCATCAATGCCATCATATTTCCCAGTAGTTTCGTTCAAATCGCTGAATAAATTTCTTTTAGCTGCTTTTAACTCATCCAAATCCTTAGTCTTAGGTGGCAGATCTTTCGAAAACCGCGATCTTTCAATTTGTGCAAAATTGAATACAACTTGCCCATTCTCATCCAGGTAGTCCTCATTTTTTGCCGGGTACAATGGTATGTTCAATATTACAACAGGCTCAGCGTCCTCGTCTTTCTGTTTATTATTAGTATTATTAGTATTATTTTCAAACACCCCCAACAGAGATGGTTTTTCAATTTGTGATGCAGGTAATAAAACTTTAGGTAATTTTTTATCAATTGTATTTTCATTTTTATCAGCAGATGGTTGAAGTTTCGGTATATTCTTATCCGTTATTATTGATTTTTCCTTCTTTAAGGCTGTTGCTGATGGCGTTGCAGCATCATTAGCTGGTGTAGTAGATGATAACGTCTTTAAATTTATATTTTTTGATGAGTTTGATTTCGATGCACTTTTTGATTTCGGTTTTGGTGTGTTTCCCTTTGATTTCGATACTGTTGTAGTTGTTAAAACTTGTTTCTTGGCGATGGGAGTATTTGTTACTGATTTTGATTTAATTTTTGTTTTCGTGAGAATGGAATCTATTGAATTTGATTTTTTTGCTTTGGATGCAGGGCTTGGTACAATCTTCACGGGCGCGGTAGCCGGTGTCTTTGTAATTGGTTTCTTTATCGAAGGAGTTGACACAGTTGGAGTTTGTAGCAGTTCCTTTGTGTCCATGGCAGTAGTTGCTGAAGGACCTTCGTCAGATAATAGAGATGAAATTTTCACTTGTGAGACGTGTGATACTTGTGGTTCAATTGATTGAGCTTGATTCTGAGGTTCTGCATTTGGCGTTGGCGATTGGGAAGAATTCGACTTCAATACCAAACTTGAATTACTAGTATTATTATTCCTATTCTTGGCCAGTTCCTCTGCAATATTCAATGTTTTCTGTTTCTTCGACTCTGAATCATCATCAACTTGAGAAGATTCTCTTTTCTTGTCCAAACAGTCGACTTCACGATCGTCCAGTAACATTAATTCCCTTTGCATCTTTGAATAGGTTATCTCGTGGTTCAGTCAATCTCCCTGCGTGTATTTAAAGGACTAAGTTTGGAGGACCATCGCACTTTATATTGTGCTGCTACTATGATATCAAACTAAAATATACATGATTCGAAGAACCTTTTTTTTCTTTCCAGCCATGTGTCATATTACACGAACAGTCATGTGATCAGAACACCATAAAACCGGGTAACACAAACTGCAATTAAAATTTTCATCCAACAAGAGAAAGAAGTAAAATGGGGACCCGAGAGGAGCCTCTATATCCAGATTAATGCTATGCGATCGCTATGTCGGTGTCTTATTTAGCGTAGATAGAGTTAAACGAGATGGCAGGCCAACAATTCCTAGTAACAAGCCATCCAAAGTTCGGATTTAATCACATTTTTGACATCTTTCCCTTCTGTGTGATCGATCCTGCTTCCCGTTCCATACAACGGTGAAACGAAATGTCTCTATTGCTGGTAGCTATGAGGTGACTACTGTTGGTCCACACTCATCCAACCAGACCGTGCCGCTCACTCCCACCGGTTCCACGCCTGCCACCCACCAAAGACACACACATACACAGTGCGACGCGGCAATAAAAAACAGGAATAGGCGAATTCCGTAAGTAAAGAGAGCAATACCTTGGCGTTTTTCAGTAGGGAAAGGTTAAACCCCCCAACAAAATGAAACTGCCCGACGTAGTAATCGGCCAAAGCGCCTGAGAGTGTGTGGTGCATTGTATTAGCGAAAAACAGATGATAAGCGCGCGCGCTTATCATCATCATCACCATCATCGGCTGCTGTTGTTTGTTTTTCAGGGGTTGGCGAGCCAGTTTGCCGCTTTCATGCCTTGTTTAATTGCATGCCTATGTGTCGTGTTGTGTCTCTCCGCCTGCTCTGCGTTGTTTTCTCTCATTATTGACGTGGTCTCGTTATCGGGCGGATTTTCCGAGCCCGTTTTAACAAGCGCAGCAGTTGCAAATGAGCCCACGGACACTTTCTCTCTTTTGTTGAGAGAGCGAGTGTGGGCTCTATATATGTGTGTGTATATACGTGCACACTGTTTCTACTACTGTGCTATATTGTGGTTCAATACTTTATTTGTTGAGTAATGCAATGATTACGTATTGCTCTCGACACTGACACTGAGACTGTAAATAATACCCTTATCTGTTGTCTAGCCAACAGAAGATCACTTATCGCTTGCAGTCATTAAGTACGTCACTCTCGAGCTCTCAAGAATAGCTATTTCATCAAAGAACGTTCGTCTCGATTGGGTATATAATCCGGCTCTTTGTTTCCGCTTCTGTTCTGTTTCTTACTCGCAACCGTCATCGATCTCAGATGGGATCTCTCTTAATACACACAACCGGTAACAGTTGCTAATACACTATATATATATATATATATAGTGTATATCTTTCTGCTTCAATGAATTATATAACCATTCAATTTCGTAATTTAATCGTTGAATTTTTCATATCTTGTTCACTTGTCATGTTGCCACGATTGACTACACAGAACTACCATCGTAATCCTTGTTGGATTTAATGTAATTGTATCGGATATTATAGTTTTTCTTTTTTCCCAATTTAGCCATTATTGTGATTAAAAAATGTTGAATCATATTTAACATTGTTAGCTATATGAGTCGTCTCACGTTTTGTTGGATTCAAAATGTTTAGAACATTCAAAACATATAAATATATACATGTAAATGCCTGATATCTTATCTTGTGGCATTGTCCCTTGACTTCCTTTTCTCGTAGTTATATCCTGCCCTAGAAAAGACAGCGGCAGAACACTAATAATGTCGCAAACTCATACAATAGAGGCGCTAGACGTCGCAAGCGCAAATGTTATTGCTACTGGTCTTCACAAGAAAACTAAAAGAGTCGTTAATGGATTAGGTTCATTGATGGGCTCAAAAGAAATGGTCGATTTAACAAATGAATCTATCAACACTACAAATGTCAATTTGCCAAGTTCATTATCGTCGTCTTCATCAACAACAACAAATAGAAAACATATTTCCGAACAACCTTGGACTCTACACAATTGGCATGAACATATTAATTGGCTAAATTTTGTCTTAGTGGTTTTAATCCCTGCAATAGGCTGGTATTTGGCTCTTTCTGGTTTAATTCCATTGAAATTGAAGACTGCTTTGTTCTCGGTATTTTACTACGCTCTTGGTGGTGCTTCAATCACTGCAGGTTATCATAGGCTATGGTCCCATAGATCTTATAGTGCAAGATGGCCTCTAAGATTATTTTTTGCATTGTTCGGTTCGGCTTCTGTGCAAGGTTCTGCGAAATGGTGGGGCCATTCACACAGAATTCATCATCGTTACACCGATACAAACAGAGATCCTTATGATGCAAGAAAAGGCTTATGGTATTCTCACATGGGTTGGATGCTGTTGAAACCAAACCCAAAATATAAAGCAAGAGCTGATATTCAAGATCTAAATGACGATTGGATCGTTAGATTTCAACATAGACATTATATTCCTTTGATGTTAATTTTTGCATTTATATTACCATCAATCATCGCAGGTAGATACTTCAATGATTATTTAGGTGGGTTTTTATACGCTGGTATAATTAGGGTATTTTGTATCCAGCAAGCTACTTTTTGCATTAACTCGATGGCTCATTACATCGGTGCTCAACCATTTGATGATAAAAGAACCCCAAGAGATAATTGGTTAACTGCGTTAGTCACATTTGGAGAAGGTTATCATAACTTCCATCATGAGTTCCCAAGTGATTATAGAAATGCAATTAAATGGTATCAATATGACCCAACAAAAGTTATTATTTATTTAACGTCTTTAGTTGGTTTATCATACGATTTAAAGACCTTCTCAAGTTTAGCGATCAAACAAGCATTAGTACAACAGGAACAAAAAAAATTGGATAAAAAGAAAAACGCATTAACTTGGGGTCCTTCCTTAACAAATTTACCAAAGTGGGATAAGGCTCAGTTCATTGAAGAATCAAAGACTAACGGTAACTTAATCGTTATTTCCGGTATCGTTCATGACGTTAAAGGTTATATCACCGAACATCCTGGTGGACAACTATTAATCAAAAGTGCACTAGGAAAAGATGCTACTTCTGCATTCAATGGTGGTGTCTACAGACACTCAAACGCTGCCACCAATGTGTTAGCTAATTTAAGAGTTGCCGTGATAGTAGAAAGCGAAGAAAGTGCATTGAAGTTTGCAGCCAGAAGAGGAGAACATTATTATGACGAAAAGAAGACCATCTAAGTTCCAAGAAAGTGATAAAGTAGGAAGAAGATCCAATTGTCTCTTTTCGTTTATTTAATAATTTTTTGATATTATTGCTGTCGTTCTTTTATATAGATGTCTGTGTAAATTTATTTTGTAAAATAAGAGTTCTACACAAATTTTGACAGGACTATTCATATATGCTTCAATAAACAGGTTTTATAAAGAATCTAATCAGCTCTCCTTTAAATGCAATTCCAAGAGGTTAGTTACACTTTCTTTTATTCGTATATATTTTATATATTATTATTTTCACTATTACCATTGTTTTTGTAAAGCTACGCGAAATACGCGAAATAAATAATCACCGTAAGAATTATATAAATATTCAAGAACTATCTCACCTAAAAGATATTTATTGACTGCATCATTTATGTATTAAACCAACTTAAACCAAAGCAAAACAAGCAAATATCTTACACTAATGGATGCTCTAGATAGAGGAACAAAACTGTTGATAAGGCAGCGTGGGAGAGGTGTTAAGTTAAGAAAGCTATTAGAGAAACAAATCTTTGATGATCTTGGTACAATAAACAACGATTTAATTATAGGAGATTTGAAATTTGAAGATTCTCAATTAGGAGATGAAGGGAATCTAAATGACAGAGATATCATTATCTCTCAAATAGAACCTGATGATAATGTCGCTCATCAAGATGAGTCCCCTGAGATAGATCCGCAAATGTTTGATCAAAACAACGATGAGGAATATGTTAGCGAAGTTAGCGAAGGAGATATTGATCAGAAGGTGAACCAACAGACATTATTTGGTAATCAAGATCTTGAGAGGCAGATGAATTATGATGATATAGATACGAGGCGTTATAATTTCAAAGATTTGCCGATTAGACAATTATCTTCATCGATCACATCGGTTACTACTATTGATGTTCTTAGATTATTGTTTGTGAATTTATTCGAGAACAACTTGATACCGCAAGCTACCATTGATTTTAAAGGAACAGACAATATAGTACACAAATTATTATACAAGCTAGACGTTAGAATATTTGAAAGTGTAGTGGATGGTATTGTAAATGACTTCAAGGATATAATGGACATCAATGTATCGAACAATGAGCTATGCTACCAATTGAAGAAAATCGTGAAAGTAAGAGAGGAAAATAATGAAGATTTGGTGAAAGTAAGGAACGTTGTTCAAAAGTTGAGAATTGAAGGGGAATATTTTAAAGTTAAAAAAGAACAGAAAAATATTAATAAAAAAATTAAATTAAATGAAAAGTTAAACAAGTTGAATAATATATTACTGAATAATAACAAGGAGGATAGCGACAAATATGCAAGGCTAAACGTATCGAAAATTAACAGAACCGAAGCTCACGACATTAAAACATTTAGTAGGTTAATGGATCCATACAATGGCAGAGTGGCACGGATACAAAAAATAAATAACTACCTACAAAATAACTTATCAAGGAATTATGATTTAATATCCAACGATTAGCGGTTAGTTCTACTTTGCTATATTTTATAATATATTCCACAGATCAAGCGATCTTTATCATCTGCATTCATGTCATATCCATATTGAGCACGCATTTTATTAACATAACATAGAAAACAGGCATATAATTATCCAAAAATATACACAAACATATATATATAGACAGTGACTGATTTATTATTGAATATTTTTTTTTGATTTAAATAGAAGGTCCATTAAATAAAAATTTTGATATGTACTGTTACAATAATAATTAAACAAATTAAGAGTAACCGAATAAAAACACAAACACAAAAGAAAAATTAAAGGATGCATATTTATCGTTAAAACGATAAATCAAAACCATCAAAACTTCAATTGTATATAAGGGTATTTTAATTAATATCTTTAGAGTAAAAATTGATAGAATGATAGTCCCTTCATTCAAATGTTGTGATTTAGCTTTTTCTTTAGTGTACCATATTGAACTTAGTAGTCATTGGCACCTTCGGCAATTAATGTAGCAATCATTCTGTATAAGTAGTAAAAGAATAATAATAGGTAGAAACCTAATTTTAAGAAACTTTCTCTCTTGTGCTTGTTCAATGTTCTGAAAATTTCAGTAGCGTCTAGAAGTTGTAATTTCTTGTATAATTTATTACCGTTGAAAGCCAATAATGGAAGGTTAATGGCGAATACAAACCAATGGCCAGTTAATAGAAACAAAACGGATAAGAATGCGTGTAACGCAGCTTCTGGAGCGATTAACTTGTTCACTCTAGAGCATAATTCAATTGGATTGATATAATCTGATTCTAAATCAGCGTATAAAATAGTAAAATGCACTTGAGCAAACAAATTGACACAGTTGGCAATGACAGCAAAAATGAAAATTAGAGCACTCATCGAAATTGTAACCCCTGTTAAATTGGAGAAGAAATATAATTATCTAGATAATCGTAATACACCTTATAACGAGTATAACACTGAATAGCTACAGTTTCTTTATTCAAGTCAGTTTGAAAAATGGCAAAATGTAGAACTAGAAGAAAACAAAGACAAAGATCCTATAATATATAAAAATTAAACTTTAAAAGAGAATTAGAAATCCCTACATTATTTATGATCAAGTTAGTATCAATTGAAATTTAAAAGGTTTAATTAAGAAGTTATTAGGACTTTTACTTTTTACAGATGCACTTTCCATCTTAATTTTCCAAAATTTTTCTTATTGTCATCAGGATAGGCAACGTACAAAGTGATACTATAAGTGAATAGTTAAAATTGAAATAACGGTGAAGTAGATAGATATATATACTTATAGCTTAAACCAACTATTAATTGATATAGATTTTATTGAACTCTTACAGTTGCGATTATCGTGATTTTTTTAACGTGAACTGAGAAAGTGCAAGCAATTTTGTTGTCAAAAAAAAGGTTTGTTACAATGCTCTCCAATATGTGCAGGAACCGTATGAGTAAAAATATCATATCAACTTTGAATCCAGTAAGGACTTTTAGCAGTAACAATATGTTAAGGTTACCTTTTAAGATCAATTTAAAGCCTATTGAGAAGTCTAGTATAGATATTACTCCAATAAATAATACTATAGGTAATGCAGAGCCAAGAAAAAATATCGATAGTAAACTTACCAAAAAATTTCAAACAGGTGCAATTTATGATCCATTCGATTTTTCTTTATCCAAAATATATTTAGATAAAAAAAATAGTTCTAAAAAGAATTCTATTAATGATTATTTTGATGTCTATGATATCAATCCCCTCGACCTTTACACAAGTCCTGATGTTTTATCTAAATTTCTAAGCTCTACTGGAAAAATCTTACACAGGGATGTTACTGGTTTATCAGCCAAAAACCAACGTAGACTAAGTAAAGCAGTGAGAAGGTGCCAAGCATTTGGTTTAATATCAAAAACTCATAGAGATATTTCCATGCTTCCAAGCATATCGTCAGGAAAGTTATAGTCAAATTCAAATCATGATAACGCAGCTATAAGATTACATATTCTTTCTTTTGTCATTGCAGTAATAATGATATCATTAAAAAGCATTGAATGCTCATAAATATTGCCAAGTTGTTTTACTATTTAATCATGTAAATATATTCATATAGATAACTTTATTGTTTAAACCAATATAAATTAGATTATGTAATTAATTGTAAATTTTCATAAATAATATAATGTCAATCATTATCTCTCTTATTGTAATAATTCCTTTGAGGGTCCATTTAAATGTATGTAAACATCAGTGCCCCATCCCAATAAACTCTGAATATCAATCCTATCGTCAAACATTTTTAAATATGCTCTACACAGTGGTAAACCAAACCCCATTCCACACACACTGTTCACATCTTCCCCTGGCATTAAATTGGCGTCAAGTAAATTATCATTTTTCTTTGCTTCCACTGTACTATATGAATAATCCCACATTTTGGCTTCAACATCTGGTTTGATACCTCCTCCAAAGTCACATATTCTTATTTCTAGTTTATTATTAGTTTTATTGTAAAAAATCGATACCTCAATCGGTTTTTCTATCGAATCTAATCCTGGTTTTCTTGATTCAATATGTGCTCTTGAGGCATTCTTGATTACTTCCGTCAAAACATACTCCAAATTTGTGGGAATGCAAGGAAACGTTATATTTTCACCAGTGAGTATCTTAACAGGGATGACTCTATCATATTGAATAAAAGTTAAATCGCCAACGAATTCTGAAACTCGTTTTATCAAAGCTGAAATGGACAGGGATCTATGTAATACACCTACCATTTCGGAATCTTTTAAAGTTCCCGCCTTAATTTGGTCAGATTGTTCAATTAGTGTTAAATAATGCGTTGCGATAAGTTTCATTGCAATTCGATCTCTCAAATGGTCATTTAAAAAAGCAATTATTTTTGCATTAGAATATATCTCATTTATTTCTTGTAGACCCTTTGATAAAGTTACTAATGTATCCTGGTGATCATCTAAAAATTGAGTTAATAGAGTCTTTATCTTCTCAGTATAATGTAAATCATACGGATATTCTATTGATAAAAGTGAAGTTAAGGTTTTTAAATATAACGAGTTACTTTCTTCAACATTAGGATTTACTACTGCAATATATGGTAAATTCTGAATTGCTTTTAGTCTTCTAGAAGTATACGCTAATAATAAGTTGATTGACCTTATACTGAACATATACATGTCATTATCTGTTAAAGGTGGTTTAAAACTTGTAAGGAAATCGTAGGATAAAGGTGGAATTGGTTTATTAGCATAATCTTGAATTAATAATTCTATATTTGTTCTTATATCGTAGGTTTTATTAAAATCCAACGATTCATATTTATTTATCTTCTTTCTAGTATCATATTTTGTAATATGATCAGTATTTAGTGACTCACTTGGTGTGCTATAATAATTTTTGGATAAACATAATGTAACAGCAATACCTGTTTCAATTCTCGGTACTAACGTATAATGAACATTATTCAAAAGCCAGTGAAGCTTTTTATAATTAATGGACCGCCTAGCTAACATAAGCCTAATTTTATTAATTGTACAGATCAGAAATGCTACAGTATTTGAACGCCGTTCAGAAGGTCAATGTAATTTATATAGTTATGAACCGATCTACAAACATGCATATAATAATAATGTAACTGCAGATGAGCATGATTTAAAATATAAAACGAAAACTCTTCATTTAGTGAATTTTATTCTTTAAGTCATGAGGAGTCATCATCTCTTGTGTGTTCAATTATTTTTCACTTTTTCCATTGACCATTGAGTTTTCAAATTTCGAATGCTGATGACACAGTATAAAAGAGAGAAAGTATAATGTTAAAAACACATTATGAACAATTCTGAATTATCGACAAATTAGTTTATATCCTCTTTTTGTCACACATTTATAATTGACAAAGACACTTCTTGATAAAATGTATACATATCATTTTTACACAAAAGTGCTCTTGCGCTTGTTGCATCTTATACAGAAATCACTCTCACTCTATAAAAATTGTTTACTGCAATCCTTGATGAAATCCAGAATAACTATCAACTTATACAATCTTATAAGTACACAACCTTCATCAATTGTTTGAGACTAGTACACCCATATATACATATATATGAATACTTCTTTCTATGCACCAATCGATAGTCGAACGCGGGATTAGGAGTAGATAGAACTGCAGCTAAAGGGATAATTAAGAAGCAACTGCACGCGTGTCACCTTTTAGATTTGATTTCTTATCACCGATGATTACCTTTTTACTTCCACTATTTATAAACTAACTTTAAAGATAAAAACTTATTTTAAATATTTTACTCTAGTTACATTGTTACTTGCTGCTGTTTAGGTTCAAATAAGCTTAGTATAGCATATCAATAAAACAATCTTTTTCCCTTCTAATTCGATCAACTAGCAAATAAAATAATGGCTTTCAATTCATTTAGTAGCAGTTTCAATAAAAAGTTTCAGGAGTTATCTGAGAAAACTCAAGAGATGACTTCAACCATCCCACATGTAGCTCAAAATACCCAACGTTTAATGAAAGAAAAATTGGGTCAGGCCAAGGATATCTCTACTTTACCACAAGAATATGTGGAATTGGAAACTAAAATAGATACAATGAAGGAAATCTATGAACATTTTTTAAAAGTAACTATGGTTTACGAAAAGGAATCTTATGATTACCCTAAGGAATTTGGTGAATCATTCTGGGAATTTACTGATTCTGTTGGTGAAAAATTCTCCGCTTTAAATATTAGTGAACATAATAATAAGGTCAAAATTCCAAAAACCCTGAATTATGCTTTACATAACGTTTTCTTGACTGCAAATGAAAAAGTAAAATTGTTACATGAGCCTCTAGATAATTCATTATCAGAAACTCTTGCATCATTGTCCGAGACTGAGGCCGATATTGCTGAAGCAAGGTTACATCAAGATTCTTTAGTGAAAAGCAGAATAAACTATCAATTAAAAGAAGAATTAAGTCAAAATTTCGAGAGAGCTGCAAAGTACAGAAAAGCTGTTCACCATAAAAGATTCAATTATGATGTTGCTAAAACAAATTTCGAACATGCCAAACCAGAGAAGCAAGCTACCTTATCTGCACAAGCTGATATTTTGAAGGATGAATTTGAACAAGCTACTAAAGATGCTACAATTGTTATGCAAGAAATAATCTCTAATAGCAGATTAGAACACATTTTGAAGGAATTGGCCGTTTCTCAGTTAGTTTATCATCAAAGGTCGACCGACTTATTAAACAAATTTTTAGATGCTCAGAATGATGCTATCACCGAAAGAGAAAGAAGAGAAATCGTATCAGGAAATGCAGACATGATCGGTAGACCAAGCGAAGCCAATACATACGAAAGAGAATTGGAAGATCGTAAGGATAAACAAGATACCTCTGAAATTAAAATGGACGATAACGAATCCATCAACTCAAAAGTTGCATCCGAGACCAAACCGGAAGAGGAACTAGACACTGAACTTGAAGCAGAAGATGGGAAATGAATGACGACAAGGATTAGAAACTAGTTTTTTTTTATTCAAACCTGATTTGTATAACAGCCTTAATAAAAGTATAATAATGAGACTTATAAATTGTAGTGGTATTGTTAGAAACAGGGATTGTTTCTTACGTTTGACATTACATGCACATAGGTTTTCCTAGTATATAAAAGTGAAAAAAGGTCTTACCCGGATTCGAACCGGGGTTGGTCGGATCAAAACCGACAGTGATAACCACTACACTATAAAACCGATAATTTTATAAATTTCTTATAATATCAATTCGTGTTATGACACTAATTGTAACAAGGACATAAATATTTGATCGAAACCCTAATAAGAATTTAGTAACCTCATCAGGTGAACTGATTCTAAATTGGAAAATAAATTATAAAACCTGAAACATGAAATTGCTACAGAAACCCAACTGGCTGTACGCAATTACGGTGACCGAGTTCCTAATAATTAGAAGATTAGGACGAGATCAAAAACATGGAAACTAAAAGTATAATTAGCACTCTATTTTATACTTTAAGATCATGCTGTTTTGAGCATTTTATAATAAGAATGTGGAAATACAGGCTTATGTTGGTTAGTACCAACATCTAAGTGTGGAGAAACAAACCTATATGGGTTAGAGCCAGCATCTAGGATAGTGTCGCTAGCCTCGTTAGTTGCTCTAGTACCAACATCTAAGTGTGGAGTAACAAACCTATGCTGGTTAATCCCAATATCTAAGTTAGTGTCATTAGTCACGTTAGTTGCTTTAGTATAGTCCATCTTCTTTATAGTTCAATAATCGATTGGTTTCTTTATTAATATATTTAGTACAATTCTATATATCATTTAGATGTCCTCCTTATATATGAATTTATCTGACAGTTGAATGAACACGTACCCATGTTCATTCATTCTCCTAAGATCTTTAGATCCTTATTGTACATCTGTGTTTATCGCGTAGCCATTTTTATTGTAGTGGAAATTTTTCATCTATCATCTGGAAGATTGTTCTAGAACGTCCTTTCCATTAGTAAGTGATCAATTGGTTCTGGACTCAAAGTGTCAAAAACACTTAGTTCTGTCACATACACTACAATAATTCTGACAAAGAAAATACCAGGAAAGACACCAGAAGAGAACACTAGTTAAAATATATATTTATATAATATCTAATACAATATAGAAACTTTAGATTAAAAATAAGCTATTCCAATTGCTTACATTAACATCGACAAGACATACAAGCCCTCATGCCAAGACTCTGTTATATAAACTAATAGTAACCCTAATACTATTACCAAAATCACTTTTGTATGAGGTTCTCAAGAAGCAATGGGATACGTTACCCGTCTATATTGTAGTAATACATAAAAAGTGATTCGTTACCATGCTTTATTTAATAAGACCGATACTTAGACGATGAGGTTACACAATTATAATATATAGTGAACTATCATAATAATATACATACATATCATAGTTCATATGACTAGCTTCAAAGTGTCCAAGAATCCTTTTTCATAAGATAGAGGAAAATTAAATTATTTTGCTGGGAATTGCACTTATTGACAAATACAAACTCGAGATTCTACTTATTTTGAGATTACTTAGAACTATTAATATTGCTTTCAATATTAGAAAACAATGGCTAACGATTTAGAAATCCAAATACAAACACTTATTACTGCATTTGTATCCTATTTGATTAATGTGATACAAATATCTATTCCTTTCATAACACAATTTAGCAATGCACATCCAACTCTATTCCTAGGTATCATATCAGTTATAATCATGTATGTTGCCATACGAATTATATTGAGTATTTGGAGTATCTTAAAGAGACTATTTTATGTGTCACTTTTCATATTTGCATTTTTAATCTATTTAAGAGGAATAGATCAATTTTTCAATAACGATGTGCCATTTCTATATAACCTGGTTTTACAAGATAAAGATCTAGAAACTATTATTATACAGTCTTGTGCTTATCTTTCCAGCACTTCAGTTACAAGTTCAACACTTCTATATAAATTCCTAAAAAGTAAAGTAGTGGAATATATTAGCCAATTATAAAATATATATTCAGCATATGTATGTATTATATAATCGTAGTTAAAAACCACCATCTAATGTCATTTCAAATTGTGATCTTAAGCATGCTAGCGTAGGTTAATATATATCATCAACTCTTTATTTATTTCCATTCAAGTTATGTATATTTTTATATTGAAAACCGTTAAATCGTTAATTTTAATTCGATGATCATCTTATCGGATCATCAGTAGTTTTGAATTAACAGTTTTAAGAATATATTATAGAAGGTGATAACTACTCTACAAATATCATATATTCACAAAATGTAAAAGTAAGAACTTTAATCAAATTGCAGATTTTATGAGACAGTAGCATTGCATTAATTTTATACAGGCATATACTTACCACTACTAGCATTTGATAGAAATACATGCATTGAAGTTTGTTATGATCCTAAGATTTCTCATTAAAGTTTCATTTATTATAGCCTCTTTAGTTGTGCTAACTACCAATATATACATATACACATATCCTTCAGTTCATCCAACTAAATGTTTTTGGCACTGCAATGAATTAGACTTTTTACCTTATAGAGTTAAGGATGCATCGAAAATCGAACTAGCGTTATATTATTCATACCGATATATTAAAGACGTTACAAAACAGATGATACTAAAAAGATATGATGAAGAAACTGTTAATAAGACTAATGAAATTCGTTTATTAGCATTTGGCGATCCTCAAATCAAAGGTAATTCAGAATCCACACCTTATAGAACACGTTTGGATACTTTTGGAAATGATTTCTATTTGGGTCACATTTTTGATACGATGGTTAGAAGATTAAATCCAACGCATGTGGCTGTTATGGGAGATCTTTTCTCATCCCAATGGATCGATGATTCTGAATTTTATAATAGGACAAGCAGATATATGAGGAGAATTTTTAAAAGGAATACCGACATTTTGTTTGACATAAATAATGAAAGTCATGATGAAAATGGTCAATATCAAGTTAATACTGAAAAATGGATTGAAAGTAAGAACTTATTTTCTTATGAGTTTGAGAATATTGACGAATCAACGCCAATTGATAATGAATTTGGTTATGAAGATTTGTATTCCTGGGATGAAGACTCCGATCCTACTAAAGACAGTTATCTATTCATTAATACTACTGGTAATCATGATATTGGATATTCAGGTGACATAACTTACGAGCTTCTTGCAAGATATAATGAGATGTTTGGAAAGGATAATTATTGGGTAGAATACAACAAAGGGAAGGACAATGCTTGGAGGATTGTTGTATTAAATACACTATTATTAGATGGACCTGCATATTGCCCAGAATTATTAGATAATACTTGGGAGTTTTTGTATCAAGTACACGATAGAAATTTCTCTGGAAGTACGGTTTTGATTACTCATGTTCCATTTTACAAACCTGAAGGAATATGTGCTGACGGTCCCCAGTTCACTTATTATGACGATGAAATGTTGAGATCTCAAAATCACATTAGTGAAGAGAATACTAATGAAGTATTTGATTTAATTTTTGATAATGGTAAATCTGGTATCATATTAACAGGTCATGACCATATGGGTTGTGAAACCTACTATGACCGAAAATTAAGTGACAATTCTTGGGTACCTCATGCAGGCAAATTACTCAATTACAATAATGTAATAAGGGAAATAACAGTTAAATCGATGATGGGTCAGTATAAAGGTAACACTGGTGTAGTGACTGGAAAATTTGACCAAGCAAATAGAACTTGGTCTTGGCATTATTCCACTTGCCCTTTTACCAATGAGCACGCATGGTGGATTGCCAAAGGTTCATTGGTTGTGTGGAGCATCATATTTTCAATTTTTATTTTAGTTTAAAATATTGACACAAGAGACTATATATGTTTCCCAATTTAACCCTTATCATCTTACAGCATATGTGCATTTATATTTTCCTCTCTGCTTTGGGAGCTAAATTGCAGTTCAAATTATTTTGGTACAAGGTAATGCAGTATTTTAATATGAGGTTATTAGAATCATAGATATTTATTTGATAATACAGATAAATAAAGTAATTAAGTTATGATAATATATTTAAATGAGTGAAGCTGAATAATAAGAAGTCAATTAGATCCCCAAAGAAAAAACTTTGCTCTAGATTTCTTTCAATCTAAAACAGAAATGAAATTCATCACGGAATATATCTCTAAAATATATATGATCAATGACATAACTGCTACTCTTATAGATTTTATTGTTAACCTATAAAAACAAATATATTAATAATCTCAAATTACTTTAAATTAAAAAAATATTTTTCATTATAATTTTAATGTAATTACAAATTTATTTATTGTTAATCTAATCTATGAGGATATCATCATCAATAGTATATTCATTATTCCTTATTGGAGCAAACCATGGATGCCCCATTGCTTCTTTAGCGGTAAGTCTTTCTTGGTGGTCATATCTTAATAAGTTATCAATCAAATCTATGATTTCTTCATCTCCACATAAAAGCCTGTTAGAATCATTAACGAATCTATGCCATGGTCTTCTAATAAATTGATCCATATTATGGAATTCATTAGGTAAAGTAATTTCATACTTCATGAGGTACTGTTCAAAATCGTCACTGCCTAGAACTCTTACAATTTTAACTAATTGATCTGTATTGCTTGTACCATGGAAAAATGGTTCTTTTTGGAAAACCATAGATGCTAACATTGTTCCAAAAGACCAAAGATCCAATGAATAATCATACATTCTATAGTCAACTAATAATTCTGGACCTTTAAAAAATCGAGAAGCTACACGTACATTATATTCTGTGTTTGGGTGATACAATTCTGCCAAACCCCAGTCAATTAATCTTAATTTTCTTGCTGTGTGGTCAATCATGACATTGTGTGGCTTAACATCTCTATGCATAATACCCATCGAATGACAATAATCCAATGCTTTTAATAATTCAAACATGTAGTATTTTATATCCATGGCGGTTAATTTTGGGTACAATATTCTAAAATCGACATTTTTAACGTATTCAAAGACTAATGCAGGCGTTTTTGAGATGGGATCCTTAATCACATTAAGAAGTTGAATAATATTTTCATGGCCTTTATGCGGTTTATCATATAAATACTCTCTTTTAAACTTCAATACTTCTTGTTTTTTACTAACATAATATTCTTCTTCATTATATGGTTTAGCAGTTGTTGGATGTTGCTCATTTGATAAGTTTGTTAAGATTTTAATCTCTCTTTTAATCTTCTTCTTCTTGACTGGCTTTAACATTTTGATTACATTCGATCTTCTATTTTTCAACTCAATGCCTTTGAATACCTCAGAATATTTACCACGACCCACATTTGCTTCTATTTCATAGTTCCCATGGTCATTTGACCATTCAATAGTAGTATTTTCATAATCCCAATAATCTTTATCTCTTTGCTTGTTTATATTGGTATAAACACGAGCCTCTGACCAAACTCTTGATCTCATTTTTTCCCCAAGGATTTTTCGATATGATCCTCGACAATATCACTTAAAGTCTAATTTTGCCTCTGAGCTCACAAGTGGTAAGATGTAATTCCGATATATAGGATTCCACTAATATGTGCTTAAGTTGTAAAGTTAATTGTAGATTTGAAACGTCAGATCTTCGATCTCTTCAACTTTCAATCAAATTTGAATGCTTTTCTTTTTTTAATTTTTTTGAGCGGGAAACTCGAATTATGTAAAATTGCTGTCGTTTCAAATGACATGCTCTGTAGCATATATATATATATATGTATGTTACATTATATATATATATTGTAATGCTAATGGACGAACATGTCAATTCAGTTTAATTTTATTCAATTATCAAACATAATATATGATAGTAGTGTAGTATATATGTATACATATCTATATTCATTTGTGTAAGCCCTGGTTTTTCTTTCTTCTAATTTCGGCATAGCTTCATTGAGACAGGCTCTCCTATTATTATAGACTTTGTAAGCCTTTAATGATTTCTTCATGAGCTGTCTTGTTCTTTTGTTCGGTCGAGACAGCACCGTTCTTAGTCTCATGGAAAATATCTCTAGTTTTTTCAAAATATACAGCCTCTAATAATATTCTCATTTGGTATTCAATATCTTCAATCATGGAACCGACATTGGTGATATGAGCAATATTAATTTGGTCAGCATTATTTGAAGCATTGATAGTAACTGTCTTTTCCGTTTGTCTGGATAAATTACCAGATAATTTGATTGAATTGTCTTTATCTAAACGTAAAAGAATTGTAGTTGTGATTCTGTAGGTAACTTCATTATCATTTTCAAAAGTTGCCTCTAAAACATGGATACTATCCCATGAACTTGAGCTTTGGTTACTTTTCTTGAACAATACCACACCTGCAAAATCTCTAACAATATTACTTGTGTCATCTGCGACATCCCATAGATAAGCACTCGAGATACCACCTTCATAGTATAAGTCCCTGTAAACATCGAAAGAATCATTGAAAAGTATTTCTAATTTTCTTAAAGGTTCAGATGGGAAGGGACTTTCTTCAAGGTCCTGTTCAGATAGTTCTGGAAAATATTCGTTAGACCATGGTGATCTGTGAGAATCTGCATCTCTATTATAATCACAGCATAAATACTCCTTTTGAGAGTCCTTTGGATCACGCTTAATAGTTAAAGGAATATCAACAGACGATAACAAGTCTTCGGCCAAGGTTGGCTCTAACTGAATCAGATTTTTTAAGTGATGTTCTAAACGACTTGGATTTAATCTACGAAGTAGATCTAAAGCAGCATCATATGAATCCTCAGAATTCATTTTCTCTATATTGTATTGCAGTTACTAATTTTTTATAAAGTACCTCTTGGCAAATATTCGATGGTCGAATAATCAATTGAGACAATAAAAAAATTATAAATTTAATTAATACGTATATTTAAATACCATCATGTCATTAAATCCATATAATTTACAAATTATAATCACTGTAACAACAATTATTATTCCAAAACTGCTTGTGTATCTCTCTTCTTTCTATTTTCAATTTTTCAATATTGGACAATTGGAAAGCTGTATCCCTTTTGTTTTGTTAAGTAAGAAATACAGAAATACGAGATGGTAAGATAGACACGGTTAAGATATTAAATATTGTTTTATCAAAGAAAGAAATTATCAGAAGATAAGTAATCTATAAAATTGCATATATTAAATTGTATCGATGAGATGGGACAATGGCTGCTCAATGCATTTATGATAACCCTAAAGTTGTTTCAAATAGAGTAATGTGAGGATAGTTCATTTCTCTTTCGGACCTGTACGATGCATCGGAACGATCTGTTAGTGCTTTTATTTCAGTGTGTGTTAAAATTGATTCAGGATTGTCTCCTGAATCTCTCTTGAATCCTATGCTAGAGTTTTGTTTCGATAATAGTAATGACAGCTCTTGTACTAATTCAGTGTTTTTCACTTTATTAGATGCTGGTCCAGTCTGTAAAAACGATCTTTCATTCATAGCCAATGTCTTTAGTTTATTGAAGTTACCCATTTGAATGACCATTCGTTCCAACATTCTCTTATTTGCAGCCCTTGTTAATATAATATGTTCTATCGTATTGTCACAGCATAGTCTATATACAATGACAGGTTTTGTTTGACCGATTCTATAACAACGATCCATTGCTTGTAAATCAACTTGTGGGTTCCAATCACTGTCGAATATAAAGACAGTATCTGCTGCCACCAAATTGATACCTAAACCAGCAGCTCTTGTAGATAATAAGAAGACCTGGTGTTTATCCTTTGGATTATCAAATAATTTAATCTGCTCTTTCCTAGTATCATTATCTACAGTACCATCGATTCTCAGAGATTTAATGGAGTTTAAGTCACACCAGTCCTCCAGTAAATCTAGCATATTGACGAATTGAGAAAATATTAATATTTTATGTCCTTTTTTTATCATTGGGATAGCAAGTTTCTGTAAAACTTGTAACTTTCCAGAACTTTGAAGTAAGATATCAAGTGTCAACTCCTCTGGTTCTAAATACGGGAAATAAAACAAAAACGTAGAGTCCACAATTTGACGCAATTGCATCATCATATTCATCAATTTTTTATTTTTGAAATCTCTATGTAAATGCTCTTGATACAATTTATGCATATTCTGAATTGTCTCTGATTGATCCTTAAGATCAGCTTTATTTTCTTTACCGTAATGTAATTCAAAGTTAATAAAATCTCTGATTGATTTATTAGAGACCGTACCAATATGGCCTGTGTTTAATGTGAAGAATTGTTTTACTAATTCCTTAAAGATAGTAACCTTCAACTGACCAGATAATGCTTTTGTATAAAATTTCTTTTGCATTGGAGCTAATGGACAATTAATGATGTATTCTCTCTTAGGAGGTAATATATCTGCTAATACAATTTTCTTTAGTCTTCTTAAAAGAAATGGTTTTAAAATGGTGTGTAAGTTAGATATTAGATTTTTCTCTAGTTCATCATTAATTAGTTTATTTAATTTCTTAGAGTTGCTTCCTAGATGGAGACTCTCAAAATCAAACCATTTGTTAAAGATCTCAAAATCTGTAAAAATATCAGGTAAGATAAAATTCAATAATGACCACAGTTCTGAGATATTATTTTGCAATGGAGTACCTGTTAACAGTAATCTATTCGATGTATTGATTCTCTTTAACTCCTGGATCAGTCTACAGTTTATGTTTTTCAAACGATGACCCTCATCTACCACTAAGAATTTCCATTGTCTTGACATAATTTCATCAGCATCTCTTATAATAATTTCATAAGAAGTCAATATTACACCTGTGCCTTTCGTTTCTTTGAAAAAATTATTTAACAGTCTTGTACGTTCCTTAATACCATTTTGATGGTAATATTTTAACACAGGAATATCGGGAGCAAACCTATCAAATTCACTTACCCAATTATCAATGGTACTTAATGGAGCAGCAATTAAAAATGGTCCCTTCGTATCCATTTCATATATGAATGCAAGTAATGCAATTGTTTGAATAGTCTTACCTAAACCCATATCATCAGCTAGTATTCCATTTAGACCGTTTTCATATAAAGTAACTAACCAATTTAAACCTTCCAATTGGTATTGTTTTAATATACAATTCTTCAATAAATTTGGTTGACTGGATAGCATTTGTTCCTCATCCACTACAGCTTCTGTTTTATGTGTTTCTTCTATTTCATTTTTGACCTCTGTACTTTTGTCAGTTTTCTTGAAGAAGTCAACAATATTTCTAATTTTCCTTTGTTTTTTCTTTGGTGGTTCTACCTCTTTTACATCAATATTCTCCTTATTACTTTCCCTTGCTTTCTGCTCTTCTTCCAATCTTTGTTTTGTACGCTCCAACAAAGTATCAGCAATGATACTTGAATAAACTTGACTTTGTTTAACGAATTCGTTCAATTTCTTTAATTTCAAAGAAACAGTTGCTGTATCTGCACCATCTTCATCACTGTCTTCATTTTCATCATCATCGTTCTCATTTTTCGAGTATTTATTTTTCAATAAAGCATTTAGTTCCTGGTCTTTATTCGAACTATCCTCATCATCCGAATCAAGTTTCACATCGTTTTCCTTTGATAGATCATCTTTCAACCAAATTTGTATGTCATTGTCCTCCGAAATGTTATCATCTGTGGAAAAACCGTCAGCATCACTTTCTACTTCCAAATCAGACTCATCTTTCTCCCTGTAAGATTTAACAGATTGTCTTGAATTAGTTTTGGATAATTTGTTAGCTGACCTAGTGGTTCTTGCCATTGCGTAAAATTAGCTGCAGTTAATTAGCAAGGAAATAATAACTCAATATATATATATATATATTGGTATTCTTCACTTCTTCATAAACGAAGTACTACAACATAACCAAGATACCTACACGGTAAAGCAAAAGTGAATGGTGCAGTTAATATATGTAATTGCATGTTACTAAATAAGCTATTTGCGATGAGTTCATTACATTGTTGCTGCTTAAGTGATCTGAACAATCTTTCACGTGTCATAAATCTGAATTATGCTCTATATATTTACGCGTCACAACATATTTGTAGATGGGTAAATAGGTTGTGAAAACTAGACGAAGAGAAGTGACAATTTGGTTGGGCATACACAAATAGTGGATAGTATAATACCATACTGTAATATGTAGTCAACTAAAACGGTGTTAGAATCTAACTTTCTATCTACTATATATCTTTCCAATTTGAAAGCTTGTTGGCATCAAGGCATCACTAAATATAATAGGCGTTCACGTGTATTTCACGTGTAGTTCACGTGACTACTTCAATGTGATGTTTTCCATTTTTCAAAAAAGTTCAAATTTGAAAAAAATACAAAAAAATAAACTTTGGTGCATTTCAAAATGAATGTTTATGGTGAAATAGGACATTATATTTCACTTAAAATTTGATTAATTGAATGGCAGAAGCCAAATAAATATCTAATATATTTAGCTGAGATTTATTTGTTGTAAGAATCAGTTGAAAAAAATTGTTTATTGTCAAGTTAGAAGATTCGAACACGAAATAGATCATTGTCAACACGAATAACTGAGACTGAAATGACAGATCTTGTTTCAACTGTTGCTGCTGATGGAGTAGCTAATGTTACTTCCAATGAGATTATTCAAACGAAAGTTGAACCAGCACCTGCAAAGGTTAATTATGAAGAGGAGGCTACTAAATTGGAAAACAAAAGCTACAGATTTTTAGCAAAGCAAGTACATCCAGTTATTATACCCTCTTATGCATCCTGGTTTGATTTTTCTAAGATAAATGATATTGAGAGAAAAGCAATTCCTGATTTTTTTGATGGTTCAGCTAATTATAAAACACCAACTACTTATAAGGACACTAGAAATTTTTTGATTAACACTTATAGGCTAACTCCATACGAGTATTTAACAATGACTGCTGTTCGACAGAATCTAGGTTTAGATGTAACATCTATTTTTAAGATACATGCTTTCCTTGAGAAATGGGGTTTGATCAATTACCAACTTGATCCAAAGACAAAGCCTTCGTCATTAAGTTCAAAATATAAAGGTCATTATGAAGTAGTTCTGGACACAGCTGATGGTTTAAAACCATTTATTAAAGAAGAAATTATAGAGGACAAAAAAGAGAATGAAAATAAAGCAGATGCAGTAGAACAAGATAAAGAGAAGCCTATTTTGTCTACCATTAATAACGATGTTAAATTTACTGAACTAGAGAAATTTCCAATTAATTTATCATTGGAGACTGATGTGTATAATACATTATCTGAGTTTATTTCATTAGAACCAGAAGATAGGTTGAAAAAAAAACTAAATAGAAGTTATATTTGTCACACTTGTGGTAATGACACTGTCTTTGTTAGATACCATAATTTACGTGCAAGGGATATTAACATTTGTTCTAGATGTTATCAAGAAGGTCATTTTGGTGCAAACTTCCAAGCTTCCGACTTTATAAGAATCGATAATAACACTTCAAGCATGGAATGGACAGAACAAGAAATATTTTTATTATTGGAAGGTATTGAACTTTATGAAGATCAGTGGCAAAGAATTGTACAACACATTGGGACTGAAAGAACTGTGGTGGAATGTGTTGAGAAATTCTTAAAACTTCCAATTGAAGATAGTTACATCAATGATGCCATAGGAAAATTAAGGAGCAAATACTCTAACAATACTTTGGAAGGTTCTAATACCACGAAAGAAGAGCAGATAGAGAATGCTAAAAACGTCATTAGTGGTATTAATCACACTGTAGAATACTTAATTGATGGCCAAAATGATGAAGTTTTAAAGAAAATGATACCTGAGTCTGCAAATAAAGTGATGTCTAAATATTTAAAGGAAGCACAAATCGTGACACATGAATTAATTAATTTATCGGCACAGGGGTTAAATATAAGAATTGAAGAATTGAAGACTTTAGAAAAGGCACTTATAGCTGAGTTTGATAAACTAGAATTGGAAAAATCAAAACTTGCAGATAATAGGAAGACTTTAAATGATCAAGTAGACCAAATTAACGAAGAATTGAAAAATATGAATATTACCAATACGTTAACATTAGTTTCACAAGATGGTGACCTTAATAAATCAACTGCTGAAAAATCAGAAGACCTTTATCAAACATCAGATGATATTGAGAAAAAAAAGAAAGAATCAACATCGAATTAGAAAGATTAACTAAGAAAAATCCTGAATCATTTAAGAAATGGTCATATTAGGTTGTAAATATAGTATAAATATTAATAACAATGCAGTAATCATAATTTATTATTAAAGATACGAACATAAATAGATATAGACATTGACTTATAGTTTAAAACGAAGTCATTAAAAACAGATAGAATCATAGCTTGGCATTATATAAAGCTTTTTTGCTTGATTCAAAGATTTAATAGCGACGATGCTTCTATATTTTATTATGAGTGCTAGCTTAACGCTTTCTGAGAGAAGTTTAAACTGAAAAAATGAAAAATGTCCGAAACGTCAAAAATACATATTTTCAATTCATTGCACCTCTTAGTTATTTAATATTAATAACATATCTCATAAAAAATGTTTGTGAAATATATATATCAGTTAGTTAATTTATTATGACTTGTAATTAATATCACTAAAATTACATATACAAAAAATAACGAATTACAGCAGTCAAACTTTCCTTTTGATTGATTCAGAAATAAGCAACCGATTTGAACGACAACGCAGGCAAAAATGACTACACCTGTTATTAAATCTCTGTTAGATACAGATATGTACAAGTTAACCATGCATGCCGCTGTATTTACAAATTTTCCAGAATCTAAAGTTGTTTACAAATATACTAATAGGTCATCTCAGATGAAATTTACCTTGGATGGTATCAATTGGTTAAAAGAACAATTTCATTCATTAGCAAATCTAACATTCACAGCAGAGGACATTCAGTATTTAAAGACTGTAATTCCTTATCTACCATATAATTATATCCAATACATTTCAAGTCCCGAATTTAAGCTTAAACCTGATGAGCAAATTAAATTTACTTATGAGGCTGCTTCAGAAGGCGATATAAACGATACCACAGGTAAACAATTTTACGATCTGCACATCTTTGTTGAAGGCTTTTGGAAAGAAACTATATTGTATGAAATTCCAATTTTAGCTTTAGTTTCTGAAGCATACTTTAAGTTTACAGAAACTGATTGGTCTTATGAAAATCAAGTTGAAATTGCCTATCAAAAGGCTAAAACTCTTTTCCAGAACAACGCTAAGTTTAGCGAATTTGGTACTAGACGTCGTAGATCTTACCGTACTCAAGAATTGGTCCTTCAGGGCATAATGAAAGCTGTAAATGAAAATGCAGAAGTCAATAGTAAATTGTTTTTGGGTACCTCAAATGTTTTATTTGCCAAAGAATTTAATGTCAAACCAATTGGAACCGTTGCCCATGAATGGATTATGGGTATTGCTTCAATCACCGGTGATTATGTCAACGCAAATAAGAATTCCATGAAATATTGGGTTGAAACTTTCGGTTTAGACAATGCCGGTTTAGCTTTAACAGATACGTTTGGCACAGAAGATTTCCTAAAATCATTTATTCCACCTTACTCAGATAAATATGTTGGTGTTAGACAAGATTCAGGCGATCCAGAAGAATACACAAAGAAAATCGCTCATCATTATCATCATGTCTTAAAACTTCCTAAGGATACTAAAGTAATTTGTTATTCTGATTCATTAAACCCAGAGAAAGCTATCCATTACGCTGCTATTGCAAAGGAACATGGTTTAGTACCTACCTTTGGTATTGGTACGAATTTCACAAATGATTTTTACAAGAAGACTAATTCTTCGATAATAAGTGAACCATTAAATATCGTACTTAAATTATTGGAATTGAATGGAAATCATGCAATTAAGATTTCAGATAATATTGGGAAAAATATGGGTGATCCAGAAACCATTAAGAAAGTTAAGGAGGTCTTAGGTTATTCTGAAAAGGGATGGATTGGAGACAATGAAGCCCATAGATGGTCAGCATGATTTTATCATATTCAAATGATTAAGATATAAATTTTTTGTAATTATTATTATTGAAATATTGTAAAATAATACCATTAACGATTTATTTTGAAATATATAATTATGTAACATATCTATGTGAAATATGTTACAAAATTTCCTTTTAGACACCCACTCTTAATGATGGGCTATATGTCTATACTTTGAAAGAATATTTTATGAAAGAATACAATTCCCAGTTAATAAAAATTGAGACAATATGCTGTAAACTTGTTATTCGATATTATAAACTTGTAATATTGTATTACTTTTATTTATCTAAAGATGCAATTATTTACAACTATAATTCTACGTCCATATGTATTAACTGTCGTTGATCTTCCTTTTCTCTTCATCAGCATGATTATTTTCAATTAATAATGAAAAATACTCTAAAATAGACTCATAACAAGTAACATATTGAGTAAAATTTTGAACCATGGAAATCCTTTGTTTACGAAGTTCATTAACAACAATGAAAATTAAATCTTCTGACATGTCCCAAACATTAATTTTATTGTTTCTATTGCTTCGTTTGTTTAATATATTTATTAAAAAATCCAGTGTAATAAAAACTCCAGTTCTTCCACAGCCTGCAGAACAGTGAACTAAAATTGGTGTCTTTACATTAAGATAATTTTTCATAGTTGTTTTGTGTACACAACTACAACTGTTGTCGTTATAACATTTAGTATTTCCTATTTTAATATCATTTAAAACTGCCATAGGGTTATCCACTAAAGCATTTTTTAAATGGTGAAGTTTTAGAACTATATTCATTTCCACACTGCAAGAATCTAACCATTTTGTGTATTGTATCTGATAAACCGTTTGTTCTGTTTCTAGTTCACCATGATTCAATGAATTTGCTGATGCACCAATGCATTGTCTCTTTACTTTAAATATCCTCAAAATGCAACCATCAATATCACAAACATTTTCGTAGGTTTCCGTACAGACAACTTCATGTTTCCGCATTAAATCAGCATTCCAATAGATATGCCATTTACGCAAATTTAGTTCATCATTTGAAAGTAGTGAAACAATGACATGAATTTTGTTGGTGATGATAACTTTCCAGAAGTCATCCACAGTTGATGGAAGAGGTGCTTGAGTGGCAATATATTCAAAATCAGGATTAATTTGAGATAATCTGAGATAATTAGCATTAAAATAGTCATTGAATTCCTCAGCTTTTAGTAGCTTACTTTTTTCCTCTGATGTGCTAGCAGATTCTGACATATCAAAATACGACGAATCTTCATTTTCTTTGGACTCAGTTTTGCTGGTGAAAGCCTGACCATGCACAGTCAAATTATTGGAGCTATTGTTGGCAGATGAATTATTGCCTAAAACAACAGGTCTTATGCCGCTAATCGGCGATGGTTGTAACTTTACTCTCGTATGCTCGTATGGTAAAATATTTGAATAGCGGTTTCTGGTGAATGACTGAATACCTTGTGTTATTTCGTAATATTCCAATGGGGTCGCTAAAGTTTCAGAATCTGAATTTGTAGTTGGTGAGTTATTTTTATTACCCATAGATGGTGGTGAATCTGCTGATGTAGTAATTAATTTTGGAATAATGACCTTGGGGACCTCAATAGTATTCGATTTCTTTGTAAACTCTACCGGGACATAGTTTATTTGGTCAAATTTTTGTTTCTTGAATTGTTTTTGTAAGGATGGTAATGAGTACATGTTAATTGATGCTTTGGGTTTAGCAACATCAACTACTGGTGACATATTTACTTTTGCGCTTTTACCTAATGTTGTATTTGATCGATTATTATCCTTGGATTGTGAATAATTTAAACAATTTTCTAAACGCTGATTTTCCAAATGCTCTAACAAATCAAATTGATGCAATATTTTTAATAAAACGTTATTTTCAGTTTTAGTCTTCTTTAAATCATTTTCTGTATTATCATTGTATATCTTGTCAACCTGTTCGGCAATGAGATTTTGAAGCCAGTTTGGAATATATTTGCTATTTGCTTTGTCCAATAATACCTTTGGAATATCTAATTTAAAATATTTATCAAGTGAAGTTGGAGAGTAATTCATAGTGTCTTTTTTAATTGAACCTAAAAACATAGAGGTTTTATCACTTGGTGATGAATGTTGGGGTATTTTAATAGTAAGGTTAAAGTTCATGTTCTTCAATCTATTTTTTATAGAACCCTTTGATTCTTGATGAAATTTAACCTTTGCATTTGTAAATAAGTGATTTTGTGATGTTTCCAATGTAGGGTCAGCTAGATTGCTCTTCAGTTCATCTGATGTCACTATATACATATCACTATGTTTTATTTCTGTACTCTTGTTATCTTGGATGTTATTTACAGTTTGAATCTCTGAGATACCATTGCCGTATTTGTTGTCCATTAGATCTGAGTTATTGTTGTCATTGTCCTCATGCATGTCCAAAGTAAATTCATTTAATTTTTTCATAAACCAGTAGGTAGATATCAAACAGCTATTTACGTTGCTGATATCATCGTATATAAGAAAGATTTTTGAATCTCGTACTAATGTAATCAACTCTTTTTTCTTATTAACATCTGGTATTGTGGTTCTTAACAGTTTCCTAAAATTAAAACTTGGTCTTTTTATTAAGGTGCTCGGAAGTGGTAGATGCACAATATTAATATATTTACCAAAATCTTTCAATTCATCAACTTGGTTCCATTTATTATTTATAGTTAAATCAAACAATAAAATTTTACTATCCTCTGTGGAGTCGTTGTAGCTTTTCACATGCTCTCGTAACAAATGTATGGCCTTCTGCATCTTCCCATCCTGAGTATCTATTAAATTAGCTAAGTGATATAGGTCATCATTCAAATCGATTTTCTCTTTATTATTTGCTGCAGGTAAGCTTGGTCGAAAAATGTAATTGTTATTAGGGCTATTTATTTCGTAAATATTGAGCTTTTTGACCGATGTATTATCTGGTGTGCTATCAATAGTCGGTAATTTAAAAGAATCAATGTTTTGTGCTCCGCCTATATTTCTGCTCGATATGTCATTACTGAAAACATTCATATCGAAAAAATCTGTCTATATTTGTTGGTGTTATTACTGTGTTAAATGTGTGTTTAATTGAGTCAGTATATATTATAAATTACCCACTGTTCTATTAGTATCGCATCCACTTAGTATTAGTGCTTATGAAGTTATATTTTTTTGTTTATCCTTTTCACTTATCGATGCAGCGTGACAAAGGAGATAGTGATTATATTTCGAGCTTAACTAGAATAAATGTGTAAGTTCGTAATTTAAATTGAAATAACACAATACACGATGTAATATTATATGATATACCTTGAATAATAAGTCAGATAATGGGATATATGTGCAGCTACCTAAGGATCGATATATATTAAATTAAACCTCTTTGGCTGTGTGACTGGCTGTGTTCCTTCGGATTAATATTTTCAAATGAGCTTATTTAAATGTCACTGTTTGAATTTATTGTGAAATGATTACTCTCTAATGAACTTTGTATTTTTTTATTTGTAATTTCTTTTATTGGTTTCTATTTTTTCATTCCATATAGTAAGAAAAAAATTCGTAATGTCCAAAAAAATCAAAATTTCTCAGAAATCATAGTAGAAGTGTCGCTTTCAAATCAACAAATTCCACTAATAAATGAATTTGCACTAGAAAGGAAGTAACGGAATACTAAGGTTCAATATAAATTAGAAAGCAATGACGATAGAGTTAACACATATACATATATATATATAGAGATATAGATATAGATATATATTTATCTATGTGTTTACGGCGGCTTAGTTTAAATGATTAACTAAGTTAATTTTAAGAAGCTTACTATACTAGAGAAAGAATACATTGTATTATTTTCCATTTGATATTACTCTGATAAAACATATATAACTTTAACAGAAACAGCCGTAAGTACTTCTGGATTTTCCAAATATGAAAACCATATACTGTCGAAATGAGCAGATATATATAATATAAGTTTTATTTATAGATATTAAATAACTAGGCGTCTACCTATTGGAAATCCGACAGCCGCTCTAGATTTTTGGCGAACTTTAATCCTTGCCCTTGTGAATTCGAAATAAAACTCTTAGTAATTCATCTATCGATATATGTCAATATCATCACTTTTGTACAAGGACACAATATATGATTTTTGGTGTTATGCGAATTATAAAACAACGCATATTGAAGAGCGATAAGTACATTGAGTAAATTCTACCTTCGAATTCAACAAATTATATAATTAAATCACACAAATGTTACGAAAAATACATATATATCGAACTCTTATAATTCATGTTGTTTGCGTTGGTTAAAAATATGGTTATAACCTTGGCAGCGCTTCGTGTACATTAGTGAGACTTCTCTAAATTAGGCAAAGTAACGTCTTTGTGAAGTCTCGAAGTTACTTGAGATTATTTATACGTTCTATACCATTTTCGAACACGCCCCATATTTTCTTGAATGAGAATTAATTTTTTTTAAGATTGGTCAATACTTTCACCATTTCTTATGTCAAAAATGAAATGTTATAGCTTATACTTGATGCGGTGTTCACTTCTTTCTTTTTCTTTAGTTTGTTTTATGTTTTTTATTCTATATTTAGTCACAGTATCATTAACAAGTATTTAAACATTCTTTTAATTTCCGAGAATTAAATAACTGAAAGTCGATTTATCCGCTCCGAAAGTGGTAATTCTGAAATGTATATTATTAACTCATCTTTAATTTAATCTTGGTTTAAAGATTGCTGTAATAATATAAAGTAACTTATATTATTAATAAAGCATGATTCATTTTAAACTTTTTAAAGCAATTGAGGTATAATAAATATATATATATATATTGTCAACTTCAATAATGAGTTAAGTTAAATGAAAGTTATATATAAATGTTTTATGTATTGTTTTAATCTGATAACTCGATATCAACTGCATCGTCTTCATCGTTATCATCCCCCAACATCTTTTGAACGTTTTCAATGTCTTTTTCAAGTTGATCCTTGTCTGCGTCTTCTAAACTTTCCCTTTGTAATCTGGATTTCTCTTCTTTTATTTCTCTTTGAATGACAATGTAAGACCCTAGTGGAGTATTTTCCCAGGAAACTTCATTTAAGAAATTAGCAACTTCATTGACTTCACTGACACTGAAATCTGCAGTTGACCTTCGCTTCTCAATATATGTAACATTTGCTTTTATTTTGTCAAGTAAATTAGCTAATGCTTTATTGAAAATAAAATTTGTCTTATTCGTCTTCAGATAACGACGTAGACCAATTGCTATTGGTGTCACAAATTCTGGGAAAGATATACTTTTAGAATATAAAACAAGATATTCACCTAGAATATCAATAAATTCTCCACCTAAACCGTTTTGGTAAGCTCTTGTACCCAAATATGCTTGGTTACATTTAATGTTAAATTCGAAATCAAAAGCCGGTAAATTTTCTTTCTTCTTTGGTTTCTTAGTAAATGCAGTTGTGTTTAGTACCTCTGTTAATAATGGATAAATTGGAATCATGGTACCGGTGTTCTGTGATAATCTAATCAAAGATCTGATTAAATAAAATCTTAATGGCATATATTGAGGAGTAGGATTTAATTTAATAACACCAATGGTGACTTGAGTTAAAGGATAAATCAACTCCTTTAATGGGTTAGCTTGTTTAGAGCTACCCAAACTATGATTGCATGATAGTGATAAAACACGAGACCAGAAGTCCAAAGAATGGCAATATTGCCAATTGTAAATGGACTTATAAGCTTCGGCTGAATTGGATCTAGATGTTTTCTTAGTCATGGCAGTCATAGCATTTCTTAGATTAATAGCCAATTGTCTGATATATTCGAATGCAACTTGATAACTTAAATTAGGGTCTAAAGCAAATAATTCAGCAGCAGAATTCTTTTGAAAGTTAATTAATGGCATAGAACGCATATTGGTGGAACGACAGTATTTAATAAAAGTAGAATAGGTAGTCTTTAACAATAAATCTAAAACAGATTTTTTGAATTCCTTAGCTGCGCTAAATAAGAATGCGAATGTAGCAATTTGCGTTTCAACATCTCTAGTAGTAGACCAAATGTCGACAATAGCTAAAATGATTTTCTTTAATAATTTTCTGTAAGGTAAATAGTATGGTAAAAACTTATCAACAGAAAACAAGACTAATGCAGCATTAGATGTATTGGTAACATCATTTAACAGAATCAATAAAGAGGTAGCATGAGATTTTAATAGAATAGATAATCTTTTAACATCATTACTTGGTTCTAGAATTCTTGTTTCATTTTTTATTGTGTATGGGGCCATCTTTTGTACAAAAATTGGTAACTCTTTTAAAGTTAAAAACATCAATTCTTCGAAGGCCTTTTCATCAGTAACGGTATATTTGAATTCCTCGACTTTTTCGTCATCATTTAAATGGACAGCAACCTTGAAAGCAATGATTACTTCCTTGATTATCTTCAATGTAGGTTTTTCTGTTAAAGATTCTCTCCATTCATTGACTAATTTTACAGTTAAATCTACCTTAGAGGATATTTCTTCTGTGTTCACTTCTTCTACTTCTTCTTCCGATTCCTTGGTATTATCAGCTTGTTTATCTTGATCATCAGATTCGGAATCACTAATTGCATCTAGCGGGTTTACGCTTTCAAACTTTAATAGATCGCCATCATTTTCCTTTAAATATTTGAAAAAATCAGGATCATCCTTGGATAAAGCTTCCATTGTATCTTTCATAGTTTGTGCATCATCCTCGTCATCAGAAGAAGATTCCTCATCACTAACAGCTTTTGATTTCTTAGATTTCTTAGATTTTTGGGACTTTTTGGATTGCTTCTCAACTTTCTCAGGCATAGCTCCAACGACTTCAGAAATTTCAACTTCAGTTAACTTACTTGTTTCTTTGTCTTCTTGAAATTTTTGAACCTTCTCAGGCTTTGGCTTTGATTTGTTGGATCTTGCACTTTTCTTTGAAGTTGACTTCTTATTAGACTTAGAGAAACTAACCATCTTGTACTGTGTTCACCAAGATCCTCGTTTCTTATATCTGAGCTCTTCTTATGGATATCTTTAATGGATTGAACATTATTTTACGTATAAATGTTACTATATTCAAATTTATATGTATATATAAATAAATATCCATCCATCGATGTAGAACTTAAATTTTAACCTAGATGTCCATAGGTAGAATAATTTCCACAATACAACCGCGTCTCATCTCATCTCATCGCATATTTGAGTAAAAATATTGATATTGAAAAATTTTCAAAGCGCTATAAAATATGTACCTTCGTATTACACGATGCGTTAATACTATAGAAATTTATAAGGTAACTAACTCTTCAATCCATCATCGCCCATATTAATGTCATCAATTTAATTACTGACATGATTGGATGTGCAAAGTGATTTAAGTGATTAGCTATTTAGAATAATTTAATTAATAATAGTGATATGTGTATTCTATCTACCTAACTAGTTTGCAGATACTTAAAAATATACTAATGTACAACTGTTTTATATTAAACAAAAAGAAATATTAACAATATAATAATAATTTTTTTGATGGAAATTTGTATTTTTGGAAATCTTTCTTTCAGAAATAGTGGTTTCTTAATCTTCCAAACCTTGATTTTATGATTTCATGCAAAATTTAAAAGAGTAAAAGAAGTAAAATAGATTATAAAAAAAGCCATCTTTTATCTTCATGGTTTAATCATTAATATTATAATGAAAAAGGGAATAACAAAGAACATGAAAATATCGATAACATTGATAGCAAAATAGTAAATAGAATACTATTGAACGATCTACCACCAGGAGCTCTTGTTAGCGGAGGAACCGGAGGTACCGGAATTGCCCCAGCCGCCGTTGGAAGAAGATCTACTTTCTCCCCAACCGCCACTTGCAGGCTTAGAAGCGCCCCAGCCACCTCTGCTGCTGCTGCTTCTGGAATTGTTACCCCAACCGCCGGTGTTGGAACCAGATTTACGGAAATCTCTACTACTGTTGTTACGGCTAGAGTAACCACTGGATTTACCTGATCTACCAGATTCTCTTAAAACATCAGTAACGAAATCAGGGACTTCTTGGTTAGCTTCGATTAATAAATCGTTCAAACCCTTAACAACGTTTCTGTTACCTCTGTTGAAGAAAGAAGTAGCAACACCGGTGTTACCAGCTCTACCAGTTCTACCAATTCTATGGACGTAGTCATCGATATCAGTTGGCAAGTCGTAGTTGATAACGTGAGTAACGTTTGGAATATCTAAACCTCTAGCGGCGACAGCGGTGGCGACTAAGACATTGGCTCTACCACCCTTGAAAGCTGCTAGAGCACGTTCTCTTTCAATTTGAGTACGGTCACCGTGAATAGCAGTGGCCATGAAATCTTGCATGATCAAGAAATCGGTCAACTCATCGGCCATTCTCTTAGTTTCGACAAAAATTAAAGTCAAACCATCGTTTTCAGCAGCCAATAAATCTAATAAAGCAGATTTCTTGTCCATATCTTCGACGTATAAGATTCTTTGTGTAATGTTTTCAGAAGTAGAACCGACTCTACCGACAGACAAGAAAATGTAGTCGTTTAAGAAATCTCTTGCTAAATGTTGAATGTCATCTGGGAAGGTGGCCGAGAACATTAAAGTCTGTCTGTTGTTAGCGTCTGGCATATCACAACCATCGACAATGTGTCTGATTTGTGGTTCGAAACCCATATCCAACATTCTATCAGCTTCATCTAAAACCAAGTACTTGACGTTAGCCAAGGAGACTCTTCCTCTTTCTAATAAATCATTCAAACGACCTGGGGTGGCAACCAACAAATCACAACCACGTTCTAATTCTCTGATCTGAGTACCGACGTCGGAACCACCGTAGATAACTACTGGTCTGACCCATGAACGGTAAGTGAACTTCTTGGCTTCATCGTAAATTTGGGTAGCTAATTCTCTTGTTGGGGCTAAGACTAGAGCAGTTGGGTTACCCTTTCTTAGGAAGGATCTCTTCAAGTCTTCTGGAACTGGAGCTGGACCATTCTTGAAGGATTGCGACAAGACAGGGAATAAGAAACCACCAGTCTTACCTGAACCAGTTTGAGCACAAGCCATTAAATCTCTGCCTTGAGCGACGATTGGAACAGAGTACTTTTGAACCGGAGTTGGCTTGGTGAAACGGGCCAAATGGATGTTTTCCAATAATAAAGAGTCCAAAGGTGGAGAAGTGAATTCTGTGATGGCCTCTGGCACATCAGTACCCGAAGCCTCGACTGGAATATCATCGTAACTATCGAAGTTGATACCGGAAGATTGGAACGATGGATCTTCGGCGACACCGAATAACTGAATTTCTAAATTTTCATTCTTAGTACCTGGAACGTGTTCGCCGTTGACCCATCTACCTCTACCAGGATGGCCACCGTTGAATCTGGAATCGTTGGATCTGCCACCGCCGTTACCGTAGAAGCCACCTCTGGAGCCTCTGTTGTTGCCGACGCCACCATTACCTCTTGAGAAGCCTCCATTGTTGCTGAATCTGCTGCTTTGGCCAGCGTTGCTGCGGTCGTTAAAAGAACGAGATTGCCCTCCTCTCTTATTTCTTAAATGTGGTGGAACATAAGAAGATGCATTCTGATTGCTATCATTTTCACCTTCGTTAATATTTAAATTCTGAACTTGTTTTTCCAAATCAGACATAATATGTGTATAAGTATACAGTCCTTGGGTACTTTGGAGTATTTAAAAGAGCAAGAAAAGATATGATGTAAATATGAAGAAGTAGGTATATATATACGTATACTTATATTGTATGTCTAGATGTGTATGTATCTAATGAAAAATATTGAATTCGAATGAAGTTAAATTAAAGACGATGAATTAACGGTGTTAGATTATAATAGAGATAGAGATAGAGAGTTGAGATAGTGAGACAGAGTAAGACAGAAGTAACAATTTTCACTTCCATTAACTTACTACATAAAGAAGTTAACCAGACAGTCAGTGAGTGTTGTTGAAAAAAATTATTCACAATTTCACATACACAGCACAGCACAGCATTATTATTAATGATGAGGAATAGTGGATGGCAGAGTTTTCAAAAGAAAAATTGTCAGGGAACGCGAGAGAGAGCAGAAGAACAAAAGAAAAAAACCAAAATGAAAAATTTGAAATGAAAAATTTGAAAAGTATCATGAGCAACGAGGTATATAATGTGTAGATTCACAGACGCACCGACGCACCGACGCACGTCCACCGTTACAAGAAAGGGATTGCTTTGCTGTATCCGTTTGTGTATTGTATGTTGGTCTGTTTACTTGGGCTTGCTGGTTGACCGCCTTCAGTCGTTTCAGACGGCCGGACCGCGTTATCTTGTTGCATAGTATTGGTTTAACGGTGGTGGATAGCACATTTACCATTCGGGAAGTGGTTCAAATTCGGTCGAGCGCTCGTAACAAATGCGGGAAGGGTGCAGCTATGTGGCGGGGTAACGGTATTGAGAGAGAATACGTCTTGTGGTTTTTTCAGTGTGTCGGGAGCGGGTAAAAGAAACAAGTTTGGTCTGGCAGGAGGGTAATGATCGGGTCACGTGGGTTCCCGTTATTTGTGATATTTTTTAGAGTCGACAGTTTAGATAATTTCCTTTTTTCGTTGTAGTGTTAGTAGAGGTAGAGTGTGTGGTGATAATAAGAATTAGATAATTCGCAATAGCTTTTAAACAGGCGATTAACACTGACAAACTAATAGGTGAAATGTAATTGATGTACCGATTGCATTTGTATCGTTACAATTCACCTTCTATTTGAATTCCTATATTGGCAGAGAAAACACGGAGACTTACTCGGGCACGTCTATATATATGGTCACAAGATGTCTCACCTGTCGAATCTGCTAAGGAACTCAAGGCTGGCTCATTTGCCAAAGACAAATAAACCATTGGTCTCTACAAGTGATAAATATTTTTATCCAACGCATCAGATTATTGAAACTAAACCAGCGTTGCTGCATAGAAATGAATGGGGTTTGAAATCAACTATTCCAGGAAGAAAATCTTCGTCAGATTATGATTCTTCAAGAAACAAAATCAAACGCACAAAGTATCTAGTGTTCAATGAATTGGATACATTGGAGAGAATAACCACTTTCGAAAAGCTAGGTAACTCTCAATACAACAGATTGAGATTCAAGGAAATGAATCTTCATCCGACTTATAATCCAGGTGTGGTTAATCCTTTATTTTCAGGTGATTCGAGTTCAAAGGACCAATCTGCTCCATTATCATCCGTTTTAAATTTACAACCAGGAGCAAACAATACTGCGAAGATCAATAAACTGAAGGCAAAAAGATCTTATTTAAAAGAATGGATATTAGAGAATGATCCACAATCTTTGAAATATAAAAAATTTAATCTAAAAGACATGTCTGGAAAAATGNNACTGTACAATTTCTTGGAAATTGACGAGCAAATGAACAAAAATAATAAAAATCGCCAAAATTNNATTAACTTAAATAAACAAAATATGAGAAAGGTGATCGGCACAGGTGGATTGACTTATAACTTAAAAGGAAAATTGAAAAATTCTCCAAATGGCATAGTTCAAAAGACAATTGTTCCAGGTAGATTTATTAACGTAGACGGATTCGATAGACTTGCTGCAATTGGTGGGTTCATCTCCAATGCAAGCTCATCCTCGCCGATGAGTTCTCAGGTAGTTCACAATATGGGTGACTTTATTAGACAACAAAAATTTCCATTCGAACTTCAACATGCAGCTGTTCAAGGTAATGGTAAAATAGTCATCAAGTCGAAAGTGGTAAATGATTACTTGAATCAGATGAATAAAGACAGAATCAACGTGGCAACTCGTAGATATGAACAGAATCCAAAGAAATTCAATAGAAAAGGAAACACGGGTTCGAGTTCAAGTGCTGACACAGTCAAACAAGCTGAAGAATTATTAAAAATTCTAACAAAGTTTGAATAAGCAAAAATATTCTAAGTCGTCAAGACTCCCATCAATAATTGGTTACTTTAATTAATCGAAAACGCTAACATATATAAATGTAGCCAAGGCTCACTAAATATTCATGTATATAACAAAAGAATACATTCGTTACTTCAATAGAAATCTGTCTTATTCATAGATCTAGATACTGTTCCTTTTATGAGTGTCTTTGGTTTTTAACTTCTACTACTTCTCCGCCCATGTGTTTTTCAGAGATTAGAATAATCAAAAAAAATAGATGAGCTTAAAAAGACCCATCTCGTTAAATATTTGATACATTGCTAGATAGTTAGATAACTATATACTCCAATTGTTATAGCTTAATAGAGCCGGGTTGTTCAGAAGCGTAGACTATGAATTTTGCAAGAAATAGTAGTAATGGGAAACAGCTATTGTATATCTTTAAAAGAGGTTTAGCTGCTCGCCCAGCATTTAAACCATCTAATGTTAAAAATGAAACGAAGGCAACGTTCGATAATAATATTTTAATCAAAGAGAGAAACAGAAAGAAAAGATGGGAAATTGAGAATGTATCGAAGGATGATTTTTTCAAGAAATATGCACATATTCATGCAAGACAGAAAAGGGAATCACCCAGACATTCAAAAGCCAAATATGAAACGACTTCTCCACCAAACAGAAACTCTTACAAAAAAAAGTTACGAAGTGACCTATTTGTGAATCCGCTTGTGGAATATATATATGGTAGAAATACTATTGTTGCAGCTTTGAATAATCCAAAGAGAGAATATTTTACTTCGCTCTATTATTATGGCTCTGCCTTTGAAGAATTACCTACAGACATTAGGGATAAGTGTGAAGAATTAAATGTCAAACGGATAGCTGTTGATAAACATAGATTAAATATTCTCACAAATAATGGGGTACATAACAATTTAGTACTAGAAACAAAGCGATTACAACCACCTGAAGTGACATACTTGGGGGAATGTGATGAAGAACGTTCTGAAGCCCAATTAGTTTGTAACGAAGAACCTGTGTTCACTAACGACGATGAAGAAACTACAAGGTCTTTCGACGTTCAGACAATGAAGTACTTGAAAGATGAGAAGAGAAACAAGAAATTTCCATTGGGGTTATACTTGGATGAAATTAGTGATCCACATAACATTGGATCGATTATTAGAAGTGCGTATTTTCTTGGTGTTGATTTTATATTAATGTCAAGAAAGAACTGCAGTGCATTGACCCCGGCTGTCAATAAGACCAGTAGTGGTGCCATTGAACTAATGCCAATATATTACGTTGACAAGCCAATGAACTTCTTTGAAGAGAGCCGTAAAAACGGATGGTCATTTGTGTCGAGTTATTTAACAGACATGAAAGGCAGCACTAAGAAACACATTCAAAAAGAACAAATTCTAGAACTAGAAGATCTTGGAGGAATATGTAATGAGATGCCAGTTATATTAGTCGTTGGCAGTGAAAGCAAAGGTATCAGAACGAATCTAATCATGAGAAGTGATTTCTTTGTACAAATCCCATTTGGGAGGTCCACTGACGACTCAAATCAAACAATCGACTCGTTGAACGTCGGTGTTGCAGCTGCACTATTAATTAATAACATAATAAGATGAAGAGATAAAAATGCAATTGTGGTCGAACCTACCTTGATGACCGTATAAATAATTATATCAACACAATTTAGTACTTGTAAATAGCAACACAGCCCATACACTCGTATATATTTATGTAGTTCATTAAATGAATAACCCCTGACGTTTGTAAAATATACATTCTTGCAGACCATCGATATATTGTGACATATGTCTACTGTGTCGTGCTGTTGACATATCTCGTTCAAGATGATCTTCTTTTTCTCTATTTGTCGTTATTTCCTAAAACGGTCATATTTTTCAGATTTTCAATTCCTCGAAGAAAATGCAACGATATTACCATTAATTCGGCTGCACAACATTTTCTCGAAGATACAAACTCACTTAAACCAAAAAAATACGAAATCATAAATTTTTCAGGATGAATTTACCTAGAAACACAGGTAGAACACTTACTTTTTTCGAAAACATAAATTTCGTAAAAATTGTAAAACCATAATGAATTTGTTCGTTGTTCTTCCCTTATAGTGTGTTGTGATAGTGGCTTGCTAGTTAAAATTTGTATAATCAATGATACTATTACTACTGACATAAGAAGCTTCATCCATAATTGAATAACAAATATATTGATAGTTTTTCACTCACCATAATTGTAAGCTACAGTGGAGATAGATCGTTTCTTAATGGAACTTGTTGTTTGTTGTGCGGCAGTTATATTATATTTGCTCTGAAATCTCAGTGTGTATCAATCGATTTTAACGTTTCATTGATTCTTTTACCTCTTTCAATTGATTCCAGTAAGGTGTTTCTTCCATGGTTTTCTGTTTTATCTGTTTTGGTAACACGCATTCACATACAATCTTTCTCTCTCTCTTATTGTATATTTGTTCAATTCTGTTTAATATTGTTTCATTCAACAGTATCTTTTGAATTTTGTTTATTTTATTGTATCTTAGATACATATAGTTATTTAAACGTATATTTGATTAATTGTTAATTCATTGATTTTGTACTTTCAAAGTGTTATTAAAAAATATATACATAGGAAGACATAGATAACCACAACTACTGTCTGAAAACAACAAAAAAACTATTGAGATCTTTCAATCATGTCAGCTGAGTCAACTCACAACAAGAACAATAATAACAAAATTAAGCGTCCTGATGTTGCTGTCAGAGATAGAAAGTTAGACACTCTAAATGTTCAATTGAAAAAGATTGATAACGAAATTGCTATCTTGAAAAAACAAATCGATCAAACTCAAGTTAATGATGTTCAACAAGATGAAAGAAATAAGTTAAACACCAAAACTAAAGAAATCATCAAGACTCAAGCTGAATTGAAAACTAAGAGAAATGCTATTTTTGAAAACATCAAATTGTTGGATTCTCAAATCAAGAGAAAGACTGCTGAAATTGATGAAAAATTAGGTTCTTCTTCAGCTGCTAAGAAAAACAAGAGTAGATACAACTCTGCTGCTGACATCAAATTGAGATTAGTCGAAATTGATGAGGCTATTTCTAGTGGTGAGTTATCCTTAGTTGAAGAAAAATTATTAGTCAAGGAGTCTCAACAATTGAACAAGTTGCAAAAAGATTTGTCGTTGGTGGAACCAATTAAGAAGTCCATTGAAGAAGACAGATCTAAGATTGCTGAAATGAAAGAAGAACTGAATGCTATGAATCCAAAGGAATTATCAAGTCAATTCGATGAAGCTCAAAAACAATTAAATGCATTACATGAAAAGACCCAGGGTGTCTACGATAAGAGAAATACCTTATTTAATAAGAGAAGTTTATTATATAATAAGAGAGATGAAATTTACCAACAAATTAGAAAGATTAGACAAGATTTCGATAACGAATTTAAAGCATTCAGATCAAAGCTTGAAAATGAAAGATTAAAGAGAGAAGAAGATGAAAAATTGTCCAAGATCATAGAAGAAAAAGAAGAAAAATTATCCAAGTTACAGGATAAATTATTACATGCTAAGCAACCAGCTTTCACCTTCGAAATTGAAGCCATTGAAAACTCTTTGACTGTCTTAGACCCATCATATGTTAAGCCAAAGAAAGAGATTTTTGAACAAGAAAGCTCTTTAGCTACTTCTGCTCCAGTTAGAAAGGTTGAAAATGATTTAGTTCCAATTAAGAAAGAAAATGATGATATTTTCTACAACACTGTACCATCTAAGTCTAAGAAATTCAAGAAAAAGAACCAAAACAAGCAAGCTCAAGCTGCTACACTTTCGGCCGATGGTAAATTCTCCTTAGAACCAACTTTAATTGCCACTTTAGCTGAATTAGATGTTACTGTACCAATCTCCCAAGATGATGTTTCTAAAACTATTGAACAATTAAAGAAGAAGCACGAAGATTTTGTTGCCAGACAAGATGAACAAACTGAAAAAATATTGCTGCTGCAGAAAAGGATATTGCTGCTATTGAACTTTCCTACAAAGAAAAGGAAGAAGCAATCAAGAAGGAATTGGAAGAAAAGAGAGCTGCTGAACAAGCTGAAAAGGAAATTGAAGCAGCTTCAGCTTAATATTTCATGGCTATTTAATATGTTTAACCTTTTCTCGCATGCATTCCATGTTGCTTAACACTTATTCAAAGGTGATTGTCTACCAATTTATTTAGATATTGATTATAGGAAAAGGAACATCAAGAAAATTTTAAGTGCTCTCGATGTATACATTTCCATTATATAGTGTAAATAATTTAATATCTTGTAATTAAAATCAATTTTATTAACTTGTCAATTTTTCTTCACTAACGATGACTTAAACAATGATTTAACGTTTAGTGCTAAAATAATTTAACGAAGCAAAATTTCAGTAAAAAATATGAAAAATTATAAAACATATGTAGAACTATAACATGGTATTAAGTTCAATGTATTCATTCAGTCATTTATTTAAAGATTAAAAAACATTAATGGTACATGCTAAATTATTTACAATAACTAGAGGGAAATAAACCCTTAATTCCATTTAATTCACCAAATGTCCAACCGCTACCATCATCTCCTTTAATGACCGTAATGGTATCTCCCACAGAAATACTGATTTCATCATCACCTTGTGCTTCATAATCATATAGAGCTTGTACCTTTCTTGTTGTGGTAGTCTTCCTCCTCGATGGTGGTGCAACTGGCGCAGGACCTCTACTTTCTTGAGTTTTGATTTCCACGTAAGAAGTTGGAACCAATCCTTCTTCCCCAGTTGTATTATTTTTTATTCTAGTCCAACCCGAACCAGTGTCAGCCTGAACTAAAGATATGGAGTCTCCTACATCAATCGAGATCTCATCTGCATCTTGTTTATTATATTGATACAAGACTTTATTAGAATTTGAAGATGAGCTGCTTTTAATTACTGCTTGAGGGGCTTTAATTGAGGTTGTATCCGTTGTATAGGTTGATGTTGAATCGTCGTTTTCGGAAATATTAGAAATTCCATTATCGTGATCTTCGTTAGAGTGAACCGATTTATGACTTAATCCACTAAACAAAGAAAGATGACCTTTAGAGCTTTTTGAGTGACTTCTTGAGACCAAAGAAGGCGAATCATTACTTAATAAACCTCCAGTTAAACTTTTAAAAAATGTTCCTCTCTTCTTTTGTGAGGAAACATTTATATTATCTATAGATAAATCAAATTCGGAAGGAGTATTGTTTTGAATACTTTCCATTTCAACTTCTGCTTTTAATTTCAATGTTTCATGACTAGTGAATGGAGCCATAACATTTAAATAATTTTTCAATACTTCATACAATTCTTGGCCTTGGTTTTCACCTTCCTCACTTTTGATTTTCTTTTTTGAGCATTTAACTTTGACAATTGTGATAATTCTGTTTTGCTTGGTCATCATGAGTATTGAAGTCTTTTTAGCTCTAGCTAATTTAAGTCTCAGGTCATTTGCTTCGACTTCAGATGGAACAGAGAATTTCTCATCATCATGCCAAACTTGAGAAGGTTTGTAAACATAATCAGCTGGCTCCTTCCATAACCTAACATTATGTTTGATAAACATCGCAGTACTTAGATGGGGTTTATTTTGAGTGACAACTGAATCGGAAGCATCCATCCTGTTTTGTACAGTTGCTGCTAATGTACGTTCGTAAGAAGATGCCTTTCTCCAAATATCATTCAATAATAGAATACGCGATTCATTTAAATCTTGTAGTAAATCCAAACATTCTGGGACATCTTGGAAATAATACTTATCTTTAATTCTATTGCTTTGATTAATTTTAATTAAATATGAATTTTTGGAAATATTCATCTCTGCCTCCTTTTCATTCAATTTATTCTGATTCTTGGTACCTGGGGATTTTGTATTTTTATTTCTTGCGTTCTCCATCGCCACACAAGATGCATCATAGTCCTTTTTCCCTTTTTCTAATTCTTGTACTGACGAGGTTTTCTTTTGGGTAATTTCGTTTTGAAATGCTTCGATTTTAGTTAAAGTAATATCACATTTACCAAATAGTCCAGCAATTTGAGCTGCAACTTGAGACTCAAATTGTTGTCCCAATTTACCATGATCCTTGGACACTAATTCAGTTTGAGTTAGAATCTCATTCCAAGTAACTACGGTAGCAGCTTCAATTGAACCAGGTGTAGTAGAAGGAGTATCACCTACAGATAACCCCACAGTTGAAGCACTTTTCTTGTTGAAATATTCACTTGTCAACTGAGAAAGTTTCAAACTGTATTCTCTTTCAATTTCTGCTCGCTTCTTATAAAATGTTTCCAGTTCCCTTAACCATTTTATATTATTTTGTACCCATGAATGTGTATTCTTATATGAATCTTTCAATTCGTTACCGATCGATAATTGAACAGTGCTCATAGTTAAATTTACTCTCGATTAAACTGAATTTGAATACAAGGTAAACTAAAAGTGGCCTACAACAATTAACTCTAATTTATGAATTTCAATTACAAAAGTTTCGAATTGGTATATATTAACTATATTTCATAACAATGAATATGCATAAACCCATTTGTAAATTCTTATATCTGTACTAATAGGCTCGTAATTTCAACGGGGCATAAAGCGATTGATTTTTCAGGTTTTCACATATCTGCTATAGTGGTGTTAAAAGATTGAAACTAAAAATGAGAATGTACGTAAAGATCATCTAACTACAAATATTTAGAATAGATAGAAATTATTTATTTGAGTTATTACTTGATGATAACCTAGAATAAAAGTTTCAATTTTAGGTCCACATCTGTAACAACTTTCTTTTCATTTCTAAAAAAAGGAATTGTATTATATACGCTGAATCATAAATAGACCATCATTATCGTAAACTGAAGAACACGAATATATATTACTACCAATGTCAACTCCGCCAATTCAAACTGGACAGGTTTTAACTAGTCAACAGAAAGCACAACAGTTTAAATTATTCGAGGACTCCTTGCCTAAAGTTAATCAATTAGCATTCCAGCTACTACTTAATGAAGTTGTACCATTATCGATGGCAGTTGAAGAAAAAGTATTTGATGATAAAATCCAAGTAAATGAATCGGAAGACCAGACAAATCAAAAAGCTGAGGATGTAGATAATTCAGATGCTTCCAATATTACAAAGGATATCGAAGATAAACTTCATATAACTCCCGAATTGGATTTACCTTCACATGTGTTAATCCATCAGATTTCTACTACCAATGCTGAAAAAAGGGAAGGTGTAATAAAACGTTTACAATCTATTGGTTTTAATATAGGTAGCAAGTTGACAGAATTATTAGTATTTAAGAACAACCCCAACATTCGATTTAAAGATGCAGAAGTGCTTCTAATAATGAAATTTATCTGTAGGGACGTGTGGAAACAAATTTACGGGAAACAAATAGACAATCTAAAGACTAATCATAGGGGTACTTTTTATCTCTTTGATTACGATTACAGACCAATTAGAAATTTTGTAGTTGATGGGGACATCTCTGACCCAAGTCTTCTGGAGAAAGAAACATCATTAGCGCAACCCTTCTTAGAAATACCTATTGGTATCATAACTGGTGTGTTGTCTTCATTGGGTTTTAAATCAGAAGTAGTTGCATGCAAGGCATCATTTGTTGACAAACCAGATGGTACATCTAAATTAAACTTTCCAAAGGGTGTGAGTTTTCATATACAAATAGTGAATCAATAGTTATATCAGATAATAATAATTAACTTAAATCAGCATTACTTATAAATAAAGTATCCTTTAACACCTAATGAATGATTACTTTTTGCTTAGTTTATAAACAAAGTATATATTAATAATGGGAATATATAAACAAATGAAACAAGTCTATTTCTACAAGCCAAGCTTTACCCTTTAAAATTTATGTCGTTGAAATGAACACGCTCATGGAATGGCTGCTGCTGCTGCTGTTGTTGTTGTTGTAGTTGGTGTTGTTGTTGAATAACTCTACCATGTTGTGTCATACCTTTTGGAACACCTTGTTGTTCTAAATTGAAGTCAAATTCATTAGAATTTGGTATACCGGTTAGATTTTGCTGTTGGTTTTGAATTGGGGCAAATTCATAATTAACACCACCAATTTTGTCACTTTGTAAATTATGTGTCGGAGATGGTAATTTCACCATCTCCTTGCTTGGATCCATCAGGACCGTTGTGTTGTCTGGCATCATGTGACCAGGCATACTTAAACTACCTGGTATAGTTAAACCATTAATGTTTCCTAATTGTTGAGCTTGGAGAATTTGCGAATTTCCAGTACCACTTAGTCTCGATGACATTGAAATGCTAATACCATTATTGGCATTTTTACCTCTGCCTTTAATACCTTTATTCGAATTCTTATAAATTGTAGCCAGGTATTCCAGCAATTCTCTTTCTTCTTTTGGAATATCGGTGTTTTCATTCATTGATGCCAATTTACTAGTTAGTCGCATCAATGTTTTCAAATGGAATCTATTCTGATGAGCTTTCATATTACCTAGCTGTGTGAATGATTTATTACAATTTTCTAACTTGCAAATATATGGTTTTAATTTCTGGTGAGTCAATGCATGTGCAGCCAGATTTCCCTTTCTTGAGAATCGTTTGCCACACATTTCACAGTTGTAAGGTTTTTCACCAGTATGCAGTCTTTGATGAGTTCTTAAATTACCACCTTGAGTGAATCTTTTCCCGCAGAACTCACATTGGAATGGTTTGTACCCTATGTGTGACCTAACGTGAACCTCCAGATGTGTTGATTGGGTGAAGAATCTATGACAGTATGGACATTCGTGTTGTTTCATTCCATGTGATGATTTTGGTTTCTCCACACCACCTACCAGCTGATTCGAAGGCGGTAGAATATCTGTTGTGCGATCTAGAATCAGTTCACCATTATCTGTAGTCTTAATTTTTTCAGTGACACCTTTCTTCCTTGCTTCAATAATTAACATCAGTTGATCGACCTTTGTAACACCAAGTAAACCTCTTGAAGTGTCTGTCGATTGTGGCCCCAAACCCGCAGCATCATTTTGCAATTTAACATCCAGATACAATTTGTTATTATTACTATTATTATTATTATTATTCAAGTATACTGCATTTTCCTTGTCCAAATCTGGACTAACATTTTGCAGATTTTGTTTCGATTTAGTTTCATCCTTATTCCCAGTTGCAGCAGCACTATTGTTCCTCCCCTTCTTTGAATTTTTCCTTGGTTTCCTTGTCTTTTGTTTCTTTGCTGGTGGCTGAGTTGCTGTTTCCTGTACCCTCTGCTGGGGATAATTTGTCATAATTTGTTGCAATTGCGGGTACATCAGCCCCTGTCCGTTAATCAGTTGCTGCTGGGGTTGCAAAGTGCCTTGTTGTGGCATTGCCGAGACACTCGGACGCTGATACTGATATTGCTGTTGTGCCAAGACGTTGGCAGGCGGCATATTTGCTGCCCTGATAATACTGGAATTTCTTCTAAACTGGAAATCTAGATCGTCCACCGGGAACTTCAATGAGTTATTTCTGGATTGGGGTATCTGGAATTGTCCCTGATTACCATTATTATAATTGCTGTTATTATTATTATTGGACTGTTTCATTTGTTGTTGCGGCTGTTGGGGCCACATACTATTCACGATAGAGAAGCCTCTACCGATCGCAGACATATCTGGGTTCATCATATTCGGATTAGCAGCACCGCCGACAACGGAGCCTTTTGAGATCGAATTTGAAGACTTTTGAGCAGATTTTGCCCCCGCTGACTTATTTTGACTTGTATTAGCCTTTGCCGACATGCCTCCTGAACTATTGTTTGTATTGTTATTATCAGAGCTTGTCGCGTTCTGGTCTGCGATATTCAAAAAACTAGCTATTGAGACTTCTGTGTTGGATAATCTCGGCTGGTTATTCACACTGAATATCGATAGAGAATCACGTCTTGGATCATCAAGTTTGGATTCACTGTAGTTATCATCCTGGTTATTGCTAACTCCACTTTTATTAGAATTACTTTTTTTATTAGCCATAATGAAGAGAAATAGAATGATCTGGGGGTGGGGGGCAGAAGAGCAATTGAATATGAATTCTAAGTTATGCGTTTTTCTTTCGAAAATAATGAAAAAAATAAAAGAGAAGATGACTTTTCAGCTACTTGATCAAATAATAATTCCAAATCCCTATTCTATATATAAGTTATTTCTTTTTGAACTGCCAGGACATGAACCAACGCATGTAAAAGCCGGATTTTTAAATAGAAGAGCGTTCAAGTATATTATCTACAACGGTTCGGATTGCGGTAAGCTCTGGGATAGTGTGAATTAGAGGTATCCTTAATCAAAACAAACATGAACTAATTATTTCAGTATTACCGAACTTATGAACGGTGACCAAAGGCATTCGTTAGCGGTGGTGATGGTTTAGTTCTGTGATAAGTCGTCGGTGAAGACTGGACCTCGAAAGGTGGGAAGTGGAGCAAATTTCAAAAATTCTGTTTTCGGTGCCGGAGGGCGCGCGGAGGCGCGCCGACCAGCGGTGTGAGGACGGCGACGGCTGTTGTGGTGGGGGGTATGGGTGTTGGGGGTGAGAGGCCGGCGGAGGAAAGGGCAGGGGAGCGCGCGCGGAAGTCGCCGGCCGCCCGGCAGAGCGGGTAACGAGGGCGAGTGGTGAGGCGCCGCCGCGGCGGCCGCTCCGTGGGACACGATCACATTACACGTCCCGGTGCCACGTGCTGGCGTTGCGGTCACGTGGCAGCTTTTGCGAAACTCAAATTTTCCAGTTTCATTTTGGCAAAACTTTTCAAATAGTCGCTTTATACTCATCAGGTAAAACTTAATGACAACGCAGTAATGACCTATCTATATATAAATGCTTATGTGGAATCTATGAAGCGTGTGTGAGCCCTGCTGTAGGGAACCGATATCAGATAACGCACAGCATGAGCGACGAAGTACAAACAAGCAAGCCTGTAGACGAGATGGAGGTCGACTCAGTCCCGGAAGTGGACGAGGTCGACGTTAACGCTGTCGACGAGGACAAGATCAAGATATTGCCCAATGCGACCTCGCCGGACGGCACGTCTGCTTCCTTCCAGATCAGCGAGGAGGACCACACATTGGGCAACGCCCTCCGTCACATCATCATGAAGAACCCAGAGGTCGAGTTCTGCGGTTATTCGATCCCACATCCCTCGGAAACACTATTGAATTTAAGAATACAGACATACGGAAACACCACCGCTGTCGAGGCCTTGCAAAAAGGTCTCAAGGACCTGATGGATATGTGCGATGTGGTCGAGGAGAAGTTCACCCAACGCATCAAGGAGCTATAGATACCGTCTCTCTTTCTCATATATCAACAAATATAAGCACATAGATTCATATATAATGCCATATATCTATATATACACATTTATCACATAACTCGCCAAATACAAGCCAGATTTTGAAACATGTTCTTTATGCAGTTGGTTCGTTTTGATCCAATCTCTATCTTTCCCTAAGCTCATCTCATCTCATCGACTACTGTCGTTTCTTTTCTGTGCTATGTTGTGACCGCTGGGCCCATCTCCGAGATTCCCATCATTCGCGAGAAGAAAGCGCAGAAGAAAAATTTTCACCAGCCTGTCGTTTTTTAGAATCTCATCTCATCGCAAAACTTCAGATATATAAAGAGACATAAATACAACTATTCTTCATCTCAATTAGCACACACCTCTTCACCTTCTTCTTCATTTTCATTTTCCGTCACACAGCTCGGTAGTTATACTCATCTTTTTAACAAGCAAGCAAAGTAAACAACAATGGGTTTTGGTAGAGATCAACAATACAACAAGTCTAATTTCAACAGCCGTGGAGGTGATTTCCGTGGCGGTAGATCTTCAGACAGAAACTCTTACAACAGAGACGAACAATTCAATGCTGGTGGCTTCCATGGCCGTTCTGGTGGCAGACAAAACTACAACCAACCACAAGATTTGGTTAGACCAAATTGGGAAGTTGAGATGCCAAACTTACCACCTTTTGAAAAAAATTTCTATCATGAACACGAATCTGTCAGTAAAAGAGATGACAATGAAATCAGAGAATTCAGAAAAGAAAATGAAATGACTATCACTGGCCATGACATTCCAAAGCCAATTACTAATTTTGATGAAGCTGGTTTCCCAGATTACGTCTTGGAAGAAGTTAAGGCTGAGGGTTTTGATAAACCAACTGCTATCCAATGTCAAGGTTGGCCAATGGCTCTGTCCGGTAGAGACATGATCGGTGTTGCTGCTACTGGTTCCGGTAAGACTTTATCATACTGTTTACCAGGTATCGTCCATATTAACGCTCAACCATTACTTTCTCCAGGTGATGGTCCAATCGTTTTAGTTTTATCTCCAACCAGAGAATTAGCTGTTCAAATTCAAAAGGAATGTTCCAAGTTCGGTCAATCTTCTAGAATTAGAAACACTTGTGTCTACGGTGGTGTCCCAAGAGGTCAACAAATTAGAGATTTAATCAGAGGTGCTGAAATTGTGATTGCTACTCCTGGTAGATTAATTGATATGTTAGAAATTGGTAAGACTAACTTAAAGAGAGTTACTTACTTAGTCTTAGATGAAGCTGACAGAATGTTAGATATGGGTTTCGAACCACAAATCAGAAAGATTGTGGACCAAATTAGACCAGACAGACAAACTTTAATGTGGTCTGCTACTTGGCCAAAGGAAGTCCAACAATTGGCTAGAGACTACTTAAATGATCCAATTCAAGTTCAAATCGGTTCTTTAGAATTATCTGCATCCCATACTATTACTCAACTTGTCGAAGTTGTTTCTGACTTCGAAAAGAGAGATCGTTTAAACAAGCATTTAGTGACCGCTTCGGAAGACAAAGAATCAAAGATTTTGATTTTCGCTTCTACTAAGAGAACTTGTGATGAAATCACTAAATATTTAAGAGAAGATGGCTGGCCAGCGCTAGCAATTCACGGTGACAAAGATCAAAGAGAGCGTGACTGGGTTTTACAAGAATTCAGAGATGGTAGATCTCCTATCATGGTTGCAACTGATGTTGCTGCTAGAGGTATTGGTATGTAAATTTTTTTTTTTTTCTATTTCATTTTCAGTTTATTTTTTGGATTACTTACAAGATATTTTTTTTAACAGGCAACAAACAAGACGTTTAAATGGGGAACATGGGTAAATTGCATCAATATTCTTTTGGCATCATACTGTCAATCGCTGTATCATGTTAATATCAAGGTCACTTGATTGTCCATGTATAGTGATTACCATCATGAATGCACGGATAGTGAAGATCTAAAATTTCTGTAACATCTTCATATTATGAAAGCGGAATTTAGGAAGGGATATATGAAGTCAAGTTATATAAAACTCATATTATTAAGTTGAGACTACAAATATCTATTAAATGTTATTTTGTGTTAGTGAAGAAATATTCTACATGGTAGACTTAAAGCTAAATTTAAGTTTTCAATTAGATATTAGTTGCAACTGATACAAAATTCCAAGAAAATACACAGCTATTGTTAGTTTATGAGTATGCGTCACTTTATTAAAATTTGCATATCCTTAGACGACATTAATAATAATTGTGTTATACACTTGTAGTTATAATACTTAAATAGTTTTGTTAGTATAAACAGGCTTCAGAGGAGAGACATACTGTATTATTTGATTCATTTCGTAGAAATCGGAGTGATTATAATAATTAAGCTGGTCTTTTCTTATATTCATTCTCGATTTTAATTAGAACGATCAAGTAATGGTCTAAACTAAATTCTTTTGAAGAAGTTATATAGGTTGACACTGTTGGGGAATTTTTTTTTTTTTTTGCTTTTTGAATTTTTTTTATAAAGAATTTTTAATGAATATTATTATATTCTTTCAAGACCATGATTATTTTTCTATTTAAACTACTATTTCTCAGCTAATTGTACCAATTATATTGATGCAAACTGCGAAATGCTTTATATATTGTTTGGGTTGCGTTAAATTTATCTTGCCAGTAAATCAATTGAACAATGAAGTAACCTTACTTCCAGATTAATTTACTAACATTTTAAAATTTCTATCTGAAATTATAATTTATTATTAGATGTCAAGGGTATCAATTACGTTATCAACTATGACATGCCAGGTAACATCGAAGATTATGTTCATAGAATTGGTAGAACTGGTAGAGCTGGTGCCACTGGTACTGCTGTTTCTTTCTTCACCGAAGGTGACAAGGGTCTAGGTGGTAAGTTAATTTCCATTATGAGGGAAGCCAAGCAAACTATTCCAGAAGAGTTAATGAAGTACGATAGAAGAAACCATGGTGGTCATCCAAGATATGGCCGTGGTGGATTTGGTGGTCGTGGCCGTGGCCGTGGCCGTGGCCGTGGTGGATTCGGTGGTCGTGGCCGTGGTGGCTTCGGTGGTGGTAACTTCCGTCCAAGAGACAATGGCTGGGGTAACAGAAATTAGGAGCATGTTTCAGTACATAACTACCAAAATCTTCTTAGCTACCTTTAAAGCTTTATATTAATTTGTATACTATTTACATAAACTAGAACACACACATATACATACTTATACATTTTGTAATCTATAAATTTTAAGAATTTGACAACGCTTTTTTTGTTTTAGTATATAGAGACGATTTTATTTTTAGTAAAGAGATATTCCAAGATATATATAAGGTTCACAATGATATTTTAAAACATTTTATAATCTATTACCATTCATCACCCCATCCATCATTGATATTTTCATTATCTTCAATATCTAAAGTAAGTGTTCTTGAAGATGTTGTTTTTATTGTGCGCATTTTAGGTTTAACTTTTCCAGCAGTGGACTTAGTTGTGTGTGTGATAGGTTCTTGCTCTTCAAGTATATCATTATTCCAAGAATCATCTATGCTAATCTTTTTACCTTGTAAATTGTTAATATTAAGTACAGGTATATTATTATTTTCAAATGCAGTTTCTTCACCCCAAGCATCGTTATCGCCCCACTGGATATCTTCGTTAATTGCATTATTCGAATCCCAGTCATCATTTTGGAAAGCGCCAGATGATTTTTTCAATGTATTTACCTCCTCAAGTGATGGTGAATTTAATCTTAAACTTGTCATAAATTGCTCACTTAACTCATTATCATTAGTTCCATAATTATCAAAATCAATATCTTGTGATTCATCCTTAGTATCAGTTGCAACTGATGCTGCTTCACTTTCTAATTTTTCCAAATACTTATTGAACAGCACTTTAGCTTTGGATCTAACCAATGGATCTTTATCCAATACAGCTGGTGCAATAACAGTTAAAATTTTTCCCGCAATAGTAGAAACATCTAATAAATCAATAGATTTTTCCAAACCATATAAAGCTGCCAAACGTGGTTTAATGTCCGGATCCTTTAAAGATTTTGTAAATGCAGTTCCAAGGATACTTGCTCTACTTCCAGATGCCGATAATGTAGAAGCAACCTTCGTCATAATCAATATAGTCCAAGTACGTACCTCCACATCTGGATCTACTTGTGTCTTAGCTAAGTAGCGTAATAATTCGTTATTTAATTGACGTTCTGATATGCTTGGTACAATTACTGGAACAGTCTTTAAAGTTTTTAAACGCAGTGTTACATCAGAGTCGGAAAGTCCTTGTAAATATTGTGGGAAGACACGATTAGTAATGTCATTCTTCCCTAATGGCTCTAATAATTTAGGTAAATAAATTAATAATAGAAATCTTATCTGTCTATCTGGTAATTTAAACATCTGTATTGTTAATTCTTTAAATTCTTTGGGATAAAACTGGTGTTCATCAGTAAGTTCTAACAATATTGCTAAAAAATGAAGAATCTTAGAATTTTTATTAGTGATCGATTGAGGGGTTTGCAACCAGTTAACAATTGAAATCAGTTCAGGAATTATAGCTCCGACAATAAAACCTGGTGACATATTAGAAAACGTTTGTCTAGATTCAAAATATAAACTTTCAAAAGTGGACATTATAATGAATTTACCTTCTGCATCTTTAATGTGTATTTCCTTTAAATCTTTATCTAACCTAATCAATCTGTTATTTAACCATGTTTGTGAATTGACTATTTTTTGTAAGAAGACACTGCAAGTAATGGAACCTTTTGATAACATGTTCATGGCAGTATTCCAATCTTTTGGAACTTTACCACTCAGGAAATGTTTAATCAAGTGATACATATTCAAGGCATCAACAGTTTTATAATCATTAGAATAAGTTGTAAACCCTTGAATAGTATAGTAATGCTTTGACATATTAGAAAATATGTGAGAATTCACGTCAGATCTCTTAACCAGTAATTCAAGTCCAAATATTAACCATTGACCCTTTTCATTGACATAAATGGATTCTGGAGATATAGTACCAATTATGAATTCTTCTAAAATTTTCAATGTGTCTAGTAATTGAGCAATACCTAATTGTAACGCTTGTAAATTTCTTTGATACGTAGTTAATTGATCCCAATTGAATGGAGAGACACGTTCCGTAATAATATATGTGTTATTTGGATCTGAGTCATATATTTCGAAAACAGGGCACAATCCCGGTATTTTCATTACCTTTGCCTTTTGCAGACAATTGGTGATCAATTCATCTGTTCCAGAATTCTTGTTTGCTTTAAAGGCAGTGATTGGAACCGAATCTGCCTTTCTGATCCCATGAAAAACTGTCCACAGCTCAGTTTTATGAATAGAATTCTCTTCCAATGTATATGGAAACTGGAAATTAGAAATAGACTTAAATATACTTGAAAAATTCATTGTAAAAATTAGTCTACCAGCTGAAATCTAGATTTATATTTTGTATGATTCTCAAAGAAAAATAATTGGACTACGGTCCTAAATTTAATATAATGATTACAATCACCAGGGTAGTTTGTTTGATAACCTTGATAGCCACTATTTAACTTCTATACAGAAATATATATCTATATATTTAGTAATTCTGAAGTTAGCTCACTTTATTTTGAATGTCATTTTTTAGGATTTATGAGTATTTTAACAAATATTTTTTTGCAGCGAACTCTTCAAAGAATCTCATTTAATGATTATGCGTAAGATACGGACAGTACAATATACACAGTCGCCAATTGTACACACGTTATAAGATAAAGTTGTGATTATGGTTAACAGATTAAACTCATAGTCATATTTTGATTAGACTATATTCAATGTATATATACAAATATATTGTCAAAATTTTCTTTATTATGATAATAAACTATATAATATACAAAATGTTTGATTTATCATCTTAATACTATTTAAAAATAATGTAATTAATGCTTAGGAGAAAAATATTAAATTCACCACTTGAACTCAATACCAGATTCGGATAACTTGTTCAGTCTTAATTCATGTTTAATGTTTGCATTTTTCTTCAATTCTTCTTCTGATTTCTTTGTAGTGTTCAGTGAAAACTTGCTTGGTCTGTATTTCAATAGTTTTTCAATTTTAGTATCCTTTGGCATCAGAACTACCTTCAACAAATGACCTAATACTAAATAATTATTCATAGATTCTTGAGCTATCTTTGCATCATCTTTATTCACAAATTCAATGAAACCGTAATGTCTTGAATTACCAGTCTTTTTATTTCTTGCTAATTTGACTTGTTTCAAATCACCAAATTGAGAGAAATATTTACTCAACTGCCTTTCATGGAATCCTTTAGGTAACCTGCTTATATAAATAATACCTGAGTACATATCAGTGGCTTTTTTGCTGTTATCTTTAGTTTTAGTCTTCGGAGTTAATTTTTTAATGTTATGAGTGGAAGTGTTTGTTTCTTCATCAGAACTTAAACCTTCAACAACATCGTCATCCTTCCCAGAGGTGGCATCATCAGCGGATTCATCAGAAGACTCGGTGTGAATCTCTTCTTCAAGTTGAGTACTGGCTTGTACTTCTTTTACTTCCTTTACAGGAGCATTCAGTTTCTTGTTAGCAGTGACTTTGGCCATTTTATATATGTATATTCTTTCACAATGATCTTGATCAAATTGACACTAGTTTAGCTTATCTAAAGAGTTAAAAGATAACACTGTTTCTATACAAGATATCATTATTATATAAGTTTCTTATAATACAAGATAACCAATAACTCAAACATAACTGAAGGTTAAAAGCCAGTGAGGTTTTGCGATGAGATGAGATGAGATGAGCTTAAACAATAAAATTTTCAAATTTCTCAAGTTTATTCAAACAAATATCATTATTAACGACATAGTGAATAATGATATAACAGTTAAAAGTCTTGTTATACATTATAATTATATATATAGTGTGTGTCTGTTTAGCATCTAGTGTCATTTATTATAGTATATAGTTTCCGTTAACCTTAGAAATGGTTTATAGAAATATACTTCAGGTTTATAATATGCTCTATTATTCAGATACTATTACATGCAGTTAGGTAAAAATATTCCGCCTTCTCTTTGTTATTTAAAACGTAAAAAAACTCAAAATATAGTGTCTTCTTATTTTGGCGTCAAGGGTCTCCATGCATCCATAGACAAATGCTCAAGTTCTGCCTTCTTAACAGGAACTGTAGGGGGATTCTTTGTAATTGTGTCATTATCTTTTGTTTCACGTTTGGTATCTGGTTTTGTAGATTCATTGCTTGTTTTTGCGTGTAAACTTGGTGGGGCCGCTGGTTTAACCTTTTCAGCAATAGGTAATGCTGGTGACGACGGAGAACTAGAGTTCTTTGGTGTTAGAATAACGTCACTGAAACCAGGTGGTAATGCTTTTCTTGGCTTAGGTGGGGAAGGGGATGAAAATGCCGGTTTCCGTTCGGTAGTAGAACCTTGTAATGGAGTAGCAGCTACAGGAGCAGCTGGTGGTTGTGATTGTGATTTTGGAGGCTCTGGGACAAATCTTGTCGCACCGTCATTTTTGACTGCAGATTGTAAAGTAGTAGCTTTAAGAGGTGGCGGTAAATTTCTTGTTATTGACTCCTCAGAAGTTGATGATGCTCTGGAGGATGGTTGTTGCACGTTTCTTGGTAAATATACCTCCGAAGCCGATGACACTCTCGATGATGGCTGTAGTGGTATAGAACTTAATGATGCAGAGGATGATAGTATATTGGAAGGACTTTTTCTAGATGGAGAAGCTTGAATGTCAAAATCAAGTAAAGAATTACTTGAAGGTTTTGAGGAAATTTTATACTTTTCTAATATTTTATTAGCTTCTGTGTCAATATCTACCAACTGTAGTACCTTTGATCCGACTTCATTAGGGTGAGAAGCTTTAAATTCTTCATATAAATCTTTAGATAACTTATTCTTAACATTCTCATCAATACAGACTATTTTTGCCTTATATGCGGCATACACTGGGTGATGATCGCTGATACGCATATCAACATCAGAATAGGCAAGTGGTTGCAAATTAGCCCCCCTGTAAACAATTCTATCTGTCCAAGAAGGTGTTCTGGCTTTCTCAGATGAATCATATCTATTAGTACCAATATCAAATTTATAAGTTGGACGAAATTGAATCGTCGGTTCCTTGAAATTTTGAAATACTACACCTGTATTAATTTCTTGAGTTAATTGATCATATGTTAATAGTTTTTCAATATAATTTTCTCCTTTATCCATTAATGCTTTTCTAACTTGTTCATTAGAAAGAGAGATTCTATAATTTAAATCACCTAACCAAAATATAGAATCATGGTTTCTTACAGTTTTCGACCTTGCAAAAGTGATACTTTTCATGATGCTCTCATAATCATTTCTACGTTCGTCTACATTTCCCGAGCCCGCTGCAAAATGTGCGTTAACTGCACAAAATGAAGTTTCATTATATTGAAAACGTATTGCCACTGCACCTTTATTACCTGTCATGCCACCAAATCCAGTCTTTTTTGAAGAACCTTCAACTTGCTTGATTTTGTGTGCTTTGGATTTCTTTACGAAAAATAACATTAATAGAGAAGTCATTTGCTGAACTCTAAGTAATAGATATTTTTCATCGAATTGGTTAAGACATTGGCTTACCATTGATTCCCAAAAACTACCCTTGGTGGAATCCGCGTTTAAAATTGAACCAGCGGACATTTCAATGACTTCCTGCATCCCAAGAATTACAATATCAGGCTTAAATTTATCACCTATAGGAAATAACCACTGTGATAAATCTGTTGGTCTGGAAATACCATTCACATTATATGTACCAATGAATATATCAGCTGAGGAATATGACGTGAAGTTATCCTTTTTCTTTTCCAATTGTTGAGTAACATACTCGTTTATTGGATCATATAACTCAACAGCCTGCTGATGAGGCAAACGTCCCAATAAAGCATCGATATTTTGTTGTTTATCTTTGTCCATAAAATTGTTAATATACATCCTACTAACTGATTTTGTTGCATCAGATAGAGCACCAGCAAAAGACATTTTACCTTTTCTAGAAAAAGATGATTTCAATGCATTAGTACCGGTATATATTTGAGAAATTTGGTCACCATGATCGGCCCACAATGCATTATGCTTAGAAGCAAAATCTGTGTCTTCTACATAATCTTTTGAATTAATCAATTGAAAATCTTCTAGGAATAGTTTGAATACTGTTAACGAAAGCATCTGTTGCACTAAATTAGTTCTATCTAGACAATCCAAACAATTTGTTCTAAAAACACCATGCTGTTCAGAGATAACTCTTTTTTCCCTAACATCGTAAGAGAAATAACCATTTTCCAATATGAAATCAGTGACTAATGGTAACAATTTTTTTGATCCTACAAAACCGACTTGAGAGGTTTCCTTATGGAAATCAAATTCAGTTAAAAATGTGTCGCTATTTAATGAGACTTTCTTCGATAATTGTAAATGTTGTCTATAACGTTTGGTTAAACCAATTTCTGATGATCTAGTAGATAATAAATTAATTACATTAACGGATCCATACTTATTAGTTAGTCGCACGAAATGTTCGTCAAAAACTGGTTGCGTAGCTTCAACAGATCTAGTGATCGAAACTTTGGGGTTTATTAGAGCTGTATCTTGCTCCCAAAAGATTGGCACACTACCTCTAATTTGTGTAAATGAATAACAATATTGATTTGAGAACATAATCAATTCAGTTTCAACAAAATTGGCTACATTAGATTCATCATCTATACCTCTTGCATTAAATCTAGTACCTGCACGTTTCCAACTCTGTTTCGATATAACTGTTAATCCAATCTTCAGATTCTTCACATATGTAATAAATGTTTCGGCAAAACCTCTTATAACTGTTGTTAAGAATCCTTCGTCATCTAAAATCTGTCTTGCATTAACATCTAATCTATCTCTATAAGTAATAATTTCTTTCATTAAAAATGAATTCCACATATATTCCTTTTCAAAATTATCAGAACTTAATGAATGGCTTATAAAACCTCTTCTTTGTAAAGTAGAGGTTAAATCAAAGTCTGTGCTATAATAAAATGATCCATTGGATAATAATTTCCTTATCTCATGACAAGGATGCTTTGGAACAGATTCTTGGTGTGGAGCAGATTCCGATTCTGGCATTATCGGGTACCCAGATGAATTGATCTCTAAGTAATCCCAACGTGAATCATTTAAACAAAAAAACTCGACTCCACTGATTTTATTTACTGTTTCATGAGGAACTGGTTGTGCAACTCTTGATTTTCTAGTGATAGTACCAATAAATATTAAGTCACCAATTTCTAGTAAACCAACAAATCCATATATTTCATAAGATGATAACTTTTTGTATCCTTGTCCTTTCAAGTCAGCCTTGGGAATCAATTCAACTGCACAAGCGGCTGCTTTGAATGATTGATGGTTGGTATTTTTATTGCCAACGGCTCTAAACACAAGAGCAAATGAATTAGATACGATAGAAATCCTTCTATCCGGATTATTTGCAACTAAAATATGCATAACTCACAAACTTTTAATCTCTTATAACGTTTAAAAATTGGTAGATGACTATTAAAAGCTACAATTTTTAGAACTTTTAGCTCACAATTAAAATTTGATATTATGACAATGGAAAAAGGTCTCAGTGACAACTTACAAATGGCAATTTTTCGTGATAACTTCTAATAAAACTTACTGAATGATATAATATGCGATCGTATACATGTACTATATATGTGTTGTATATATTTATCTCAACTTTTCAACCTTCTATAATCCATTTGTTAAACTCAAAATTGAATGAATATCCTAAAGTTTCAAATAAGAATGATTATTATTTTCAATTTTCAATGTGCGCATATGTTATAGTACCAACAAGCGACATTGGAAACCTTTTTGCTATGAGAACAGAACCCCTATACTTAAATGTAATATGTAATTTATGTTTTATATAAGTGAGGGAGTTTGTATAATGCATCAGGAGTCTCTAACAATACTAACAGACTATGCCTTTCTTAATGGCAATGATACTGCTTGTTTCTGGTTTCTAACTTATCTTTAATGAACTTTAACATAATATCAAAAATGAGATGGAAGAGGTAATGGTCCTCATGCATATTATATCTATGTGCCGGCTACGTATCTTTTTTTATAACATTGCAAGTAGAATAATTGATGATATGATTAGGAGCACGACTAAAACCACAAATCCACATCTATTTTTCTTTCTTTGTGATTCTTCAGCCTTGTTCAATGCTTTATTACTTACCTGCAAGTTATCCGATAATGAATTAATGTTGTTATCAATTGAGTCAATTTGATCAGATTGTTCTGTCACTAGTTCACTTAGTTGTTTAAATATAGTATTAACTTCACCAACTTTGTTCCTTATTTTATTGATTTCTTCACCTCTTTCCTGCTGTATAATTGATTGATAACTCAATTCATCTTCGTTTAATAAGAGTTGTCTTTCTGATTGTGCTAACAAGCTTACTTGTTTCTGTTCTTGTTGTTGTAAATCTGGGATTTGTTCGGTTGCCAAAGTTGCCAGATTATTGGGATCATTATCTCCAGCATTGTTATAAATATTCAAACTGTGTTTAACGTTTACATTTGTGTTGGTCTTTAATGGGTTTTTCAACTTTAACATCTCGAACTGTTTAAGTAAGCCTTCTAAGTCACTTGATATCTGTTCACGATATAGTTTTATTGTTCGATAGTTAGCGTCGACGGATGAGTATTCGCCATTTCCATTACCTATTGAATTTTCCAATAGCTTCGCAATAAATTCTTTCTTCTTGTGAAGTTCAGGAATTAAGTGTTGATCTATCTTATTCCTCACCTGAATATTGTCATTTGGTGAACCAATTTTATTTACTTCTCTTTTCAGAAGTTTAATCATGTTTACCAGCTCTACTACCTGAGAATTATTCGTTTGTGCTTCAATATCACCATTGGAGATACGTTCATCAGGCCTGTCACCTGTGACCTTTTGAGATTCGATATCAATAAATGACATGACCTCTCATTAACAATATTTGTGTCTTTTCGTAATTTAATTCAATAATTTGTGCTTCGAAGTATTTATAAATACACCTACGAAATGAGCCTTATGTCAATTCTATTTGTCTTCTCTCACACTAACAGATAAAACACGGATAGTAGCTAACCCTTTATATGAATGTTACAACGACTAGGTACTCTAATGTAATATATTTCACTTCCGACAAATCATTTATCCTATATTGCATTTGTTGTTATTTTTTATACTTATTTTAAGGGAAGATGCACCAATAAGTTGCAAAGTTGAAAAACGTTGATAACGTTTCTCAAAATCCATCGATAAGATTATAAGTTATGTTATAAATAATATTTTGTTAAATACTATTGAAAACACCAATGATGAGATAGCAAGGTAACTTTAGCTACTATAACAACCAAGCAAGGTAATTCAGAATATTTATGTTTATAGCTATCTAGCAACAACAAGATCACCTTTTAATTATTTTTCTAAATCTTCATTCAATTATAACTAGTTTGAATACTACTCCATTCCTTTTTGGCTAATACTATTTTGAAAACACATTATTACAATTACATTTCAAGCGTTGTTATTTGTGATATATTTGGTTTGACAGGTTGCAATCAATTCTACTAGTCCAACCATAAAATTACAAACCTTACAGGAATATCCACGATCAGCTATTATGGATGGGAATTCTTCCAAATTTTCCAATGTGCGGTCCTTAAATATTCCAAATTCAAACAGTTCAAGAAATAAATGTCCTAGTAGTATTACAACACCTAAAGGTTCATTTGGTGGTAGGTCCATGAGAACTGATAATGGTGAACCACTTAATTATGCATTAATAGATATTCAGACTCCAAATTTTAAGACAGTACACCCCAATAGAGAAGGTGTTATAATCAATAGCTTAAGAGATAACTACTTAAATACATCAACGTTTTCCAGGAAATTTTCGAAATCATCACATTCTGGTAGTGATTATAAATCAGCTAATGGCAGTCAGTTAAATTTCCATTCAGAGCAGAATGATGAAACTAGTCCAAAAATACAAAATGTTAATAATAATATCTCTCTGAATAACATTTATTTGAGAAATGATGATTCTGTTTTATTAGACCATGATTCCAACATGCATAGTGAAGGTGGTGATATTACGAGAGATTTTTACAACATAGTAAAGAAAACAGATCCTGAATCAGTGCATAATTCACACGTCTTACAAAGAACGAAATCAAGTCCGAACATTGCACCAAGTAGTATTGCAGCGAATGAAAAGATTTCTGCAAGTGGTATAAATATCCCTGGTGGATTTAGAAGGGAGTATATTGTTAATAAACTGAGATCAAAACAAAAGTTAAAAGATACTTTTGTAAATAAGCGACATATCCAAGATCGATGTGACGGCCAGTTGAGTAGTTTAGAATTATCTGGGTATGGTTCTATTGAGGAATCTGAAGATTATAACAATAAAGTCCCCTTTTTGACGAGAAACTTTTTAGAATTTCTTTATGTGTATGGTCATTTTGCAGGTGAATCGTTTGAGGATGATTTCATTTCTGAAATAGATAAACAATATTTGACTGGAACACCTGGTCAAATAGAGGAGGTCCCACTTTTATCAAGGAAGGGTATAAGTCGTGTTACATCTGGTGTTAGAGTGAGTAAACCTATGATTCAGACAGCAAAAGGAAAAACTCCAACAACAAAAGCATTTTTACTATTGCTTAAATCGTTCATAGGAACAGGTATTTTATTTCTACCTAATGCATTTTCAAAGGGAGGTTTGTTGTTCTCAATAGGTATGCTTTTATTTTTTGGTCTATACTCTTACTGGTGCTACTTCATTTTGATACGGTCTAAACAAATAACAAAAGTTTCGTCATTTGGTGACATTGGGTTGATATTGTATGGTAGGTGGATGAAGACAATTATCCTATGTTCCTTAGTGTTAACACAGATTGGTTTTTCAGCAGCATATGTTATATTTTGTGCTAAGAACCTCAGGGCTTTCATAATAAATGTATTCAACTTTCCAGATTTCAATATATCATATTTAATGATATTTCAATTAATAGTTTTTATTCCATTATCATTTGTAAGAAATGTCTCAAAGTTATCATTAACATCATTAATGGCTAATTTCATGATAATGGGTGGGTTACTAATTGTGTTATTTTTCTGCATTAAGCATCTTTTTATTGATCTTCAAATGAAGCCAGAGGCAGGGGTTATATATGGTTTCAATCCCGATCTATGGTCAGTATTTATTGGAACTGCTATATTTGCATTTGAAGGCATTGGATTGATTATTCCGGTTCAAGATTCTATGAAACATCCAGAACATTTCCCATTCGTTTTGTTTCTCGTAATTTTGACAGCTACCGTATTATTCATATTGATTGGGACTATAGGATATTTGGCATATGGTAAATACATAGAAACAGTTATTCTGATGAATCTATCTCAATCAAATGTTTTTGTGAATCTTGTTCAATTATTTTATTCTGTTGCCATTTTATTATCAACACCATTACAATTATTTCCAGCAATAAAAATAATAGAAAATAGAATGTTTACAAGTTTTAGGAGTACCGATAATGGGTCATCTCAATTTTTATCAAACTCTGGTAAATTAAATTGGAGAATTAAATGGCGAAAAAATTGTCTAAGATCGATCATTGTTAGTTGTGTTATTTTAATAGCATACTTGGGCTACAATAACTTGGATAAATTTGTTTCTCTAATTGGATCTTTTGCATGCATCCCACTTGTATACATGTATCCACCAATGTTACATCTAAAGAGTTACAGCATACCATCCTTAAAGCAGCATAAATTCAATTTCACTGTAATTTTTGACTTCTCATTGATTGTATTAGGAGGAATTAGCATGTTATATACATCGTATCGAAGTATTATGGATAGTTGAACAGTATGAATTTATCTGTTATCGATATATTATATATTCAAATGTATAACTTAATTTAAACTAGAAGAACTATGCTTAGGATTATTTTCTGTTTTCATTATTAAATTTTGTTTATTATTTAAATATGATTTTATATATTGCTTAAATATATCCTGTAAAATGCATGCTAATGTGGAACAACTACCGATTTAATGACCTTATTGTGTAGAGTATACTGTTCCGTTAAATGTATGATTGAAAAAGATCCTTATACAAGGATTAATTGTGAATTAATACCTCCCGTTTGGATAGTAGTTATATCTAACCTGATCATCATCTTGAGGATAAGGCATCCGATTAGGTGAACCATACTGGGCAGAATTCTGAATGCCATTGCCGTAAAATGATTGGTTGTTATCCCCATATCTTCCGTTGTAAGAAGTTGGCGGATTATAATTGGTACCAAATTGCTGTCCGTAAGCTTGATTACTCTCATTATTAAATTCTGAAGAAAAGTTTCCGTTATGCATAAGGGCATCCTTACTACTAAAAGCACCCGGCATCGAACCCACTTGATTAGAGTTTTCATCACTTTCATAAATTTTAGGTGGCATCCTTGTTGGTTGATCCTTTTTCACATTGCGCCTGATTGAATTCTCTCTAGAAATCATTTTTTGCTTTTCCAAATCAAAGTCTTGTTCCAATTCATAAACGTCATGAGGTGATTTTTCTTCATAGAAATCTTCATTGTTACTTTTATAATATACATTTTGTGGAGGTTGTATAGGCTGATAAATTACTGTTGCAGGAGGCATCCCCATTCTATTTGGATTGTAGGAGTCATTTGTTGGCATAGGTTGATTATTCCTATTATCTGAATTCCTACATTGACAGCACCAACAAAAGAACTGTGCTATTCCCGTTACACCCTGTCTAAAACATGTTAAAACCGCACCAATTAGCCATAATGCTACTACACAAGCTAAAACTATACCAACTATTGCAATAATTTTGCATGCTTTGTTATCCATACATGTGTCCCAACTTTTAAAACTATCAGCAGTACTGATTAAATCATTTCTTTTGAATACCCTGGGTACCAGACAAATATCTAACATGACAGTCGATGAGATCCCTTTTTTCTTTTAATACAGGATATTTCTGCAGTTCCAAATATTGAACGTGTAATCTTCAAAATAATAATAATAATATAGATATATATATATGTGTGTGTATGTGGGTGTAATGTACCAAATGTTGACTATTCCTTGAAGTAAATAAAAAATGCGAGTTCAAAGATAGATATAGATATCTATTTGATTCATCTTCTTATTAACTGTCATAGTATATTTTTAACATCGCGCAGCGGACATCGGGTTAAAGTCATTATTTTCAATGCTGAACTTTTTTTACCAATATGGAAATAAGTGAAATCGTGATGTTAGTCGACTTGAAACTTAACAATGTTCAAATAAAGAAGCATATATATATATAAAATATGTATCATTCTAAATGGTTATAACTTTAACAATATTAATCTAAGAAAATATTCTTACTGCTTATCATTTAGCATTCCATCACTAATTTTACATGCAAGAATACTATGACGTTGGTAAAAAAAAATGGATACTTTTTTATAAGTACAATCATGGACTTTTCTTAAACTATATTGTTAATCTGTCCCATGCCTTTTTTTTGGGGAGTACTCTGTGCCTACATAAACATATTTATATATATATATATACATATATATATATAACGTTAATTATTTGAAGATTAACAGATGACACAACAGCCACCGCCGCTTGATTTTTCTTTTGGTGAGGTTGCAGATGATTTAGACTGGTTTGCTCTTGCTGTTTTGGTATCATCACTTTTATGAGAGTTCTTATTGTTTGCTGTATTGCTAGGAAATGCTTGGTTTTGCTTGTTTTCTTTGTTATGACTATCATGCGCTGTGTGACTAGCATCTCGTTCGCCAACGTTGTTCATGTTATTGTCAATAGTATTGATGTTATTAGTATTACCAGAGTTTGGATTATTAGCTGCGTTTTCTTCATTTGAATTTGCTGTGTTATTATAAGTATTGCTAACATCATCAGCGATATTAGCATTTATATTGTTTTCGTCATGTTCATTGGCATGTTCTATATTTTGGATATTATATGCTCCGCCTTCATCTCTTACAAGACGTGATAATTCATAAAATGCATCTTGAACGTTAATATCTTGTTTAGCTGATGTTTCAAAGAATGGGGCGGTCATGTGCTTTGCAAGGTTCATACCTTCTTCGTAACTGACTTGTCTTTCTGTTTCTAAATCAGACTTGTTACCTACCACAACAATTGGTATGTAGTCAGCATCTTTTACCCTCTGTATTTGTTGATAGTAGTTCAACAATTCTTCATAGGAATTTCTAGAGGTAACTGAGTAGACCAATAAGAAACCTTCACCGGTTCTCATGTATTGTTCTCTCATAGCAGAGTATTCTTCTTGACCAGCGGTATCCAAGATATCCAAAATAGAAACATCATTATCAAGGACAATTTGTTTTCTATATGAGTCTTCGATGGTAGGATCGTATTCATCTACGAAATGAGATTGAATTAATTGGATAGTCAATGCAGATTTACCAACACCACCACCACCTACTACAACTAGCTTGTATTCTCTTATACTTGATTTACCCAACATATTTCCACAAATAGCAGTAGTGATTGATTTTTTTTCTAGCTTTTATGAGTTATTATGAATTCCCAATAAAAGTAAATAAGTTATTAACAGGAGCTTCTTTGGATTTGCTCGTTGCTTGCTAGTAGTAATTAAATTAGGTAATAAAAATAATTTAGGAGTTTATAATGATCGAGCCCAAATATTAATTAGTTTTTGAAAATTAAAATACTGTTCATTACTTGAGGCATGCACGTCTTGATTGCCATTAATAAATAAACATAGTATTAATAGAAATGAAAACAAAAAATAAAGATATAATATATAATATCAATAATAATGAAGGATACCAAAAAATTATGTTTCTGAAGTTGCCTATTTTATTTCTTATGTTTCAAGTCTGTTTTTGTTTTGTTTTATTGAAGGAAAAAAAACATAAAATACATTGAGAAATGTTCGACAAAAATAGACTTGTGCTATGAAATCACTGCCGAAATAAAGATACTTACTTTTCTTAATTTTTCTACATTGTAACATTAAATCCTGCCTCCCGTACCATTTTGCATAATGGAAATCAAACAAAATAAAGAAAAAAAATAATAACAAAATCCGGAGGAGAAAGGAAACGATGAAAAATTTTGTTATTATTTCTTACAATTCCTATTCCTCTCTCTATTGTTTCTCTAGTCCTCTACCTTATTAATCGGAACATATTATGATGCTTAATGCTGAAATTTTTGAAAAACCCATATTATAAGATTATGTTCATGTTGTTTTTTTGCTATATGTCATGTGCAAAAATATGTTAATATTAATTGTTGTTTTTCTTTGGGCTTAAAACGAAATACAGTAGTGTACATATCAATCACATCAATACGGTGTTTATATTTCGCTCTATGAACGACAGTCTTGGTTCTACACCCATCTTGATAATCAAATGAGTTAAAACAGCAAAAACAGCAAAAACGAAAATTAAGCTTTGTTTTCTGGCCAAAATTAACCGCAATGCCTCTCCCCCCTCCCCAAAACGGAATTACCCTATGACTTTTTCACTTATTTTGCAATAAATATCAAAACCCAATTGATGAGACAAAATGAAGAATAGCAAAGAAAAGAGACATGCAAAACTATTCTGTCCCTCCCTTTCCTTCCTTCCTTCCTCGTCACTGTGTTTTATGTCTTCATAGCAATGGCTACATCTTTTTCCGTAACCTTTTCCGAATAATTCAAAAACTGAAATTTCATGGCGGCCCTCCTCCTGCCCCGCCGGAACCCTGGTGGTGCGTTAAGTGAGTGAGTGACGGTGTCGTTAGGGTAATCATATGTTATGATGAGGTCGGTTGTGTACTTTGATGTCGCAAATAAGGGAATTAACGTAAATGCACGTCACTAAGCGCCATCAAATCAGTTAGTTAATAATGCCTTCAGTATAGTATAATTTATTGAGTTAGTAGCAATAATGTATTAAAAATAACCTTGCATTTTTTAGATGGTGAGAGGAGGATTGGTTACTTGTCGTGTAATAAAGACAGAGATAACTCCAGTTATTGATTCTTGTCTTGGTTAAAAACTTATTCTAAAAACTGAACGAATGCATGAGTTCATACTAGTAATGGATTTGTTTGTGTTTTTTTTTTCGAGCTCTTGTCTCCATCACTTTGTTGTGTGATTCCAGTGAAGCTGTTTATTAAAGAAATGATCCTGTCTTGATAACTATCATGTGTCAAATGTGTAATATCACTCCGATCAAAGACCAATTAGTTGAAGAGAATCATCTAAAAATTCAATAATGAAATCGATGATAGAATCGATAATCTCTAAATAAAATTCCATAATGGAGAGCCTTGAATTTGAAAGAACAACTTGTAAATTGAATGTTAATATATTAGTTATGTCTGGATAACAGCTATGTATAGCCTACCTTACCTTACCTAATTTTCTACCATGTGAACCAAATGAAACAAACACTATTTAAGAATACATAAACACACTCATATATATATATGTGTGTGTGTGTATGTGTGTTTATGTAGACAATAAATTAGGAAGTTTAGTTTACTTTAAAGGGCATCCACTGTTGCTATTATCTTTCTTCTTAAGTTTGATGTCTCTTCACCAAAAAATACCCCTTCAGCGAAGACTATTAACATTTAACCGCCGAGGTACCCTCTCAATCATGATATTGTTTCGTGAAACGTGATGTATTATTGTATGGCTCTGTTATGTTGTTGTTATTTTTCATTTTGTGTACTTTCGTACGAGGTAGAGAAATTGAAACGACCATAGTGATCATAATTCAAAAACTATTACTAGTAATAAAATTACATCTTAATTATCTATATTAAGTACGTAGATTGTAAAGGTAACAAACACTTTAAATATATTAATCATCAATAGTTCTAGAGGTTACAAAAGGTATTAATAATTTGCAGTTGCTCAATACTTGGTGAAAAGTTGTTATACTCGTTTTTTTTTCGCATCTCAGGGAAACTAAAAAATTTCACTATTCAAACAAACATATACAACTTCAATATCTTATTCGTTAGCATTTTTTTCATTTTTTCGACTATAAATAACGAACTAATAATACTACTACATCAACTTTAAATACAATATGAATATTTCAACATCTAATCAAACAAAAATAAGAAGACTGAAAAAAGTAGAGGAGGAAGAAAATGCAGCTACTTTACAACTAGGTCCAGAGTTCCAATTGCAACAAATTAATCATCAAGGTGAAGTTGAAGAACTAATAGCGTTGAATTTGAGTGAGTCTCGTTTATTGATTAAAGAAGCTCTTGTGGAGCGTAGAAAAATATTTAAAAGATCACAAAAGGGTAAACAAATAAGTGAAGGTTTGAATAGTGGAGAAGAAGATAATGAAGATAAAGAATTCATGCAGGCTGAAACACGTGAGAAGGAATTAGATTCATTGGATTTATTGCTAGAACAAACTACTGGTGGTAATAATAAAGATTTAAAAAACTCAATGGGATATTTAACAAATTTTTCAAGATTCAGAGATCAAGAAACCGTTGGTGCAGTTATCCAATTATTAAGAAGTACAGGGTTACATCCATTTGAAGTTGCTCAACTAGGTTCTCTTGCTTGTGATACAGCTGATGAAGCAAAAACATTGATTCCTAGTTTAAACAATAAAATATCAGACGATGAATTAGAAAGAATCTTAAAGGAATTATCAAACTTGGAAACTCTATACTAAACTAATCAAGTCAATATCAAATAATGATGAGTACTTCTAATAAGTAATTGTATAATATAAATAGATGATAAGAAACGGTATTTCTTTAAATTCTTAATTTATTTTTCTTTGGAGTGAAATTCGATTTATTTTGTATTTATTATATAATTGTTTCTAATCATCACTTAACAAATAGTATATCTATATTTGTATTGAGTGCATGATATATATATATGTAGTTTTTATTGATTAATTTTCTTTCGTAAAGAATTTGCCTGCCCCATTTTTCCACCATCTCATTAAACAACTACTGAGGGTTAATGGTATATTGTTCACATTGTCATAATCACATTGACATCTGTGCGCAATTCTCATATAATATGAATAAGGGCATGTCATAAATGGTGAATGGCTATAACCTAGCTCATCGAAATGAATTATTTCGTTTGTCTCTAAGAGTAATGATGCCGCAATACTATGTACAGGAGCGTCACCCCATCTTTCGTAGTAAAAACCACCACTAGCATCCAGATAGTCGAAAAAATCTTGGTATTTGGTACTTCTGAAAAAGTTCAAATCACCAATTTCAAAATTTGACCAGAAATGGCACATGTTGTAAGAGCAACTACTCTTTCTACCTAAACCAAATTTACCTATGATACTTTGGTCAGTTATAAAGTCATATGAATTTGATGTCATATTAATGTCTGTAGTATTAGACTTTAGGTCTATATATTTCTCAATTGTATCCCATAAAGTAGGTATGGTTTCTTCATATTCATAGGTTGCTATTACAAATCCATATTTCTTGTTTTTCTCTCTCATTAATTTAAAAGGGTCATATGGGAAATCACAAAAATACTCAACTGATGGTTCGACTCTAAAATAATAATCATAACTATCTAAAACTGATTGTTTATAAAAATATCCAGAATTGAATCTGCACATATTCCTATATGATTTAGAACCACCGTATATCACATCATCCTCGCTCATTTTTTTTAAAGACTCCTCAAAACGTGTTTCATTAATGGATGATGGTCTGTTCCAATCAGATTTAGGTATTGTCACATAAGTTGTTTTCCCACTAGCCATAGCCGTAGTAGCTTCTTGGAATTCAAACGAAAAAGGGATATCATTCATGAAGGTCCAATCATAATGGTATCTCCAATTGAACCTATCTTCAAGAGATCTCATAGATTTCAAAACTTCTTTAAGCTCAAAGTTTCGTGTAAGCATTAAAAGAGTTGCATTCTCCTTTGCATTGATTTGCCCAAAATTATTTGGAAATTTAGAGATAACTTTCGCATCATATGTATTAGTGGAAAATTTTAGATCACTGTAAGTCTCTCTATTTCTAACCTCATCATATTTAGCTAGAACTTGGTTAGAACTTCGAAACAATGTATTCTCTGATATAAGCAGTTGGATACCACTTTTATATGTATAGCTAATGCATAGAATGTATAATACTATTGTTATGGTAAAATAATTCAGTTTTCTGTTAAACATTTCATTTTTTGAAGGTAGGCGATTACTTTGCAACTCAATAATTGAATTTTGCTATAGTTTGTTATTGTAATCGATTCCTTTCTAAATAAATACAGTTAATTTAATGTTGCTATAAAATAAAACACAAAGAAGTAACATTCAGTTATTGCAAATCTACCAATTGGTTTATAGATTAGTTTTCAATACAAGAATGAAGTTAAATGTACCTTCTTCTTAGATGTAATTTGATTATTTGTATTTTTGGATTATATAAATTTCAATATCATTAAGATCGGCCTTGCCTTAACACTGCATATGAAAGAAATAGCAACAAAAAGTGCCTGAAATCTCGAATAATATTTTATTTATCAATAATTAAAACCAATTATAATAATCATCAACATCATTATATAAGAGATTTAGCTTATATGGATTTGTAACGTTATTAAAAGTAGTAAATGCAGAAAGTATTATTAGAAGAAATATATAATATATGATGAGAGAAAATAAAAAAATTAAACAATTTTATTAGTTCCCACTGATAGATTCAATAAGTCGTCAAGGGTTAACACATACTTTGTAGTTGAATCATATTAATGGAGCTCATTATAGCAAGGGTAATTGTTTTTTAGACTCTATTTCTTGAGGCCTTTCATATATTGGTAAACTAGCACTATTGCTTGATTTGACAAAAACGGATGATACACCTCCTTTGATAACACCACCTTGTGGCTTTTTTGATTTATCAGATAAGAATGTAACCACATCATTAATATTTTCCATCATTTCTTCGACAGTATGTTTACCAAAGATGCCAATTTTTACACTGACTAAGTTATCATTATTTGGAACATAAGAAGTATTCTTACATATACTTCTTATTTGTGCTCTTACATATTTAGGATCACACTCTTCTTTTTGTTTTTGGAATCTTAACTTCTCTGCTCTTGATAATTTCACGACAAAAGGAAGTTTCTTATTACTATTATAAAATTTATTACCCAAAATAGCTGGTAATAAATGATGTACTCTAAAATCAGCTACAATCAAATCAAAATCTTTATACAATTGATTTAACTTAGCACCTCTGAATCTCTTTTTTAGATTTTTGACACTGATAATCTCTTTAAACATTTCTGATGTATTTGCATCATTAGACAATGTTTCTTTGTAAAATTGTGATGGATCTTTTGTGACAAGTAATATATTCAGTTGACTTGGCGTCGTCATCTTCGAAGAAAGTGGAATGATCCTTGGAACATAATCTTTAGTTATTCCCATTTTTTTACCCATTGTTATTTGTACATGCACATTTTTATCGTTTACAAGCTTTGGATCAACTTCATGGACATGAATTAATGACTCTAGCGCTTGTTGAACATTTTTCTTTTTATTCAGTTTTAAATTGGTTGACATCTTCCAATAAAAAGTCCTAATTCTATTCAATTTTATTAACTTAATTTAAGCTGAGATTAATAGCATTTGCTCAGTACATTATAATTTTGCAAAATCCATTAAACATAACGGTATAAAATACAAGTCTTGAATTTATATAACAGGTAAGTTTCCCGATGAGCTAGCCTAAAATTTTTTTTTCATGTACTTCCTATGTTAAGCGATATTACTATAATGACAAACTTCAGGTCGGTTAGCGCAGATTGATATAATAACAAGAATATTGAAATATTTGACAAAGTTTATAGTGTCATATAAAAGATTGGCAAACTTCACTATGATACTATATTCATATACAAACCAATATTTCTTTGATAACTTTTTCATTGGAACATCATTTACCAATTACTAAATGAATTTATGTAAACTAGGAAATCTAATGTAGATTGAATTTATATTACTTATATAAAAATAATTAAAACAGATATTACACAGTTACTTAAACATTAATCAATAAAATAAGGCGTCTTAACAGCTAAACAAATGTATTAAATTTTTAAACCATTATACTCAAGCGAACATTTCAGCGACATCAGCTGGTAATTCTTCGATTTGAGTGGAGTAGAATTGTTCTAATTCTCTCATAGCACCGACATCTTGGTTAGTGACGAAGTTGATAGCAACACCCTTTCTACCGAAACGACCACCTCTACCAATTCTGTGAATATAGTTTTCTTTGTTGGTTGGTAAATCGTAGTTAATAACCAAGGAGACTTGTTGAACATCAATACCTCTAGCTAATAAATCTGTAGAGATTAAAATTCTGGAAGAACCAGATCTGAATTCCTTCATGATGACATCTCTTTCCTGTTGTGGTAAGTCAGAGTAAATGGAGGAAACAGTGAAGTTGTTTTCGGTTAATTTCTGAGTTAATTCTTCGACCTTTCTTCTGGTGTTACAGAAAATAACAGCTTGGGTGACAGAGATAGAATCGTATAAATCGGTCAAACAGTCAAATTTGTAGTCGTCTTCTTCGACGTTAATGTAGAATTGTTTAATACCTTCTAAAGTTAATTCATCCTTCTTGACTAAGATTCTAACTGGGTTTCTCATGAATTTAGTGGTAACTTCTAAGACATCATTTGGTAAAGTAGCAGATAATAAGACAACTTGGGTGGTTGGTGGTAACATGGTGAAAATTTGGTAAATTTGTTCTCTGAAACCAGAAGATAACATTTCATCGGCTTCATCTAAGATGAACATCTTGATATTGTCAGTCTTGAATCTTCTTCTTTGGATGTTGTCAGAAACACGACCTGGGGTACCAACAACAATTTGAGCATCTCTTAAACCCTCACTATCTTCAACGAAAGAAGTACCACCGATACAAGCGTGAACTTTGACGTCCATGTGTAAAGCTAAAGCAATAACAACCTTTTGAATTTGTAAAGCTAATTCTCTGGTTGGAGCTAAGATCAAAGCTTGTGGGGATTTAATAGAACTGTCGATTCTTTCTAAAGCAGCAATGGAGAAAGTACCAGTCTTACCAGTACCAGATTGAGCTTGAGCTAAGACATCGTGTTTTTCAACAATTGGTAAGATAGCACGTTGTTGAATAGCAGATGGTTCTTCAAAACCATAACCGTAAACACCCTTTAACAATTCCTCTTTCAAGTTCATGTCATCGAAATTGTAGACAACTTTGTCATAGTTGGTTTGGATTTGATTTTCTTCAACTTCAGAAATACCTTCAGCAGACATCTTGTATTTAATAGTTACGTTAGTTCTATTGGTCTTCTATGGTGACTTAGAAATACTAATATATAAAAAAAGTATAATAATAAACACATAGCAACTAAGAAAATATAATAATTTATACTATGGACAGTTGAATAAGTATATATATAAAAGCATTTATATATAACATTATTAAAAAAATCATCTAATGGATGATATAAATTTTGGAAATAGAATGAAATAAAAAAAATTTGTACAGAAAGAGATAGAAAATAAAAAAAATTGTAATTATTTTACACTGTGCGCATATAATAATAATTCAATCAGATATGTAGTAAAAGAATACACTATAGTGATTAAGAGACCAAGAGGCAGCAAACAATATTGATTCATAGGTTCTACTGTGTTTTTCTTAAACTATTCTTGCAAATACAGAGACACTATTAGATAGCGAGACAAGAGATGTTTGTCCACAGCTTTCTTCTAATTACAATGACCAGCCAAGTTTAAACTCATCATATAATTAACATAAAAAAATTATCACTGTATATAGTATGTATATGAATGATGATACTTAGCATGGTGAAAGTTTTTTTTAATTTTTATGTTGTTATTGCATATTCTAGGTTATCTTTTTCTTTTTGAAGCAAACTGTTTGCATCAAATTTTTTTTGTATTGTCATTGTGGTTGTTGCACGCTGCTGTTATTCGTTGGAGTGTATGTAGTATGAACAAATGGGAAAGACAGAGAGGAGACACACAGAGTGAGATGTGTTACGTACAATATAGATTGTAGGATTGTTAGTAACTGTGATGACTTCTAAGTGTTAAAAAAAATATTTATTGAAATTTTCGTGAAAAAAAAGTACAATAAAACTTTTTCAAAAAGGTTTGAGCGGAAGCGATGAGATGGAATGAGATGTGATGTGATAAGGTAGGATTTATTCGTAGACAGTGATAGTGGTTATTTGTATGGTGACACAGTCAATTATTGATAGTTATGTACTCTTTTTAATATGGGTCGAGATTAAAAGACGGAATAAGGTATGAACAAATGGCCTTTTAATGCTAGGTTATATGTTCATGGGTTGTTTTGTATTTGATTCTGTATATTGATACTACGTACATTGACATTTCATATGTTTAAAGAGGTGAACTAAGGTACATTTTGGGAATCCTGTTACTGGGAATGCTTATTGGTGGGTGGGTGTTTCTTAACTATATAATGGAAATCTTGAATTTGCGTCACTTTTGCTTAAAATAAGAACTCGTCTTGTAGAAGTTCGATAATGGTCTTTATAATAGATAGAATAAGTATTTTACACTGGCTTATCCTTCAAAATTTGTGCGGCTTAAGTCAATTGAACAACATATGTGTTAGAAATTACTTGAGGTAATGACGCAGTAGTTTATGCAACATGACGAACTGCACTGATTACCTTTCGGTGTCATTATAAACACCTGTAGAATGAAAGCCTTGATATTTAGAAAAATGCTTGTTATTAGGAGTTTTGTTTATTTTAAAATTTATAAAAAATATTTTAGCTATTTAAGATAATATATAGTTATAACCTTAAATTAAAATGAATTGAATTTGAGGAAAAAATATTTGTTTATGAATTCTTTAACGGGAGTAAGACCAGACGTTCTTTAATAAACCATCGTTTTGAGCTAAACGGTTTAAAGCGTCATCGGCTTCACCACTACCTCTAACCTTACCGGATAAAGCGTACGTGATGTATTCACCTGGGATGGCTCTACCTTCTTCATCGACCTTGGCAACATTGATTTGAACGGAAGCATGGTCCTTAGCTTTGATGATGTTGTTGGTAGCAGAACACTTTCTTGGAACGTATAATTCGACCTGTAAAAAAATTTTGTATTCGTATTATCAATGTTAAGAAACATAATTATAATAACAAAACAAATATGGTTAGTAAACAATAGGACTTAACAAAATTTAATCAATTAGTGTATAGGTAATGTATGATATGCTGAACACTAGTAATGGAAAAAACTGGATATCAATTAGTTAATATTTATTACATGTAGTAATACGTTATTAATTTCTTTATCTCATTCATGGTGAAAAATCAAACTTAAGTAACCACTATTATCTGGTAACATTTTGTGAACCGTTACAATATTATAGATTCATAATATTGATATTCCAAGCTATTACATTCCCACTATCTTGAATGACGATTATTGCATTGTTAAGCAAACACTTTAATCATTAAATATATTAAATGTGTCTACTCTACTTAAAACGTCCACTTATAACTTTAATTCAGTTGACTATCTCCCACTTTATTACTTTAATTGGTATAACATGTATCCACGTAAAATCTTTAATATGTATAACAAAACACTTCCGTTTGGTATCAATATATCTCAACATCATGTATAGTTATCTAGGTTACTTTCTTTACTATATTATCGTTTCATTTATTAAATCATCCAGATATCTTATACACTAATATCACTAATGGTAAAATTAACATACTAATTGACCTTTATCGTTTTCCATTGCGGCTTATTTGGTTAATGTGATTGTATGTGGGGATTTGAATAATACAATAATACCTAAGTTATAATATTTTAAATATCTGTTTCTTAAATACTGTCTTAAAATCTCTATCTATTTTTATTTTATTTACATATCAAGAAAGAAAGCATTGAATTAATTACTATGTAAATTCGTCTTGAAGCATAGCACTGTTAGTAGTAGTATGTGGTAAATTAAGATATGTTCATAGACTAACACAGGAACAATATTTCAAACAGAATAAATCAAATCTAATAATAACGAAAATGGACCAACAGTGTTATGAATCCGTATAAAATGAAATATATTTGTCTCATCAAACCCATTAATGAGGCAAAAATTACTGGTAGTGGGTAAATGGAAATAACAGACTCTCTAGAGTAATGAACTTTAGGCAGAACGATATTTTTTGTCAGCCTAAATAATATATGTTTGGCAGAAAAGATTTTTCATTCAGCGTGCACCAGTTTCCCCTTCTACTGATACCGCGCGTTCCTTCCTGTAACTTATATTTGGTGGATGAATTTTTTAATTTTTTTATGAAATAAAAAAGATGCGATTGAGAAATTTCACTTTTTCACTAATATATTTATCTTGTATATTTAAGAATGTATGGGTGTATAATACAGTCACTTCTATGCGTTTTTGTTTACATCGAGATAGTCAAATGATGTGTGTGACAGTTAAGAAAGTTGCCATTATTAAGTGAATATTTACTTTGTGTTATTACGTTATGCTTCTATTATTGAGGTATATGATTAATTATTAAATTATTATTAAATTGTTATTGACTAATTGTTAGTCTATGATTAATTTATTATTCATTATGATTGATGGGTATTATTTTAAAAATAATCAGTAGGCATTCAATCATGGTCATTTAAAAATGGAATATATTAAAGCTGCAACATGAGTTCCTTATAATATAGAACATTTTGATCTCTTTTTTTTATTCTTAGTTTTGGTATTGGTATTAGATGATTGATGTTTATTTTCTTCTTTGTGGGAATGATATTCTTCATGAAATCAGATGCTCCTTGAGTTTCGGCTAACTTTTTGTTAATAAGCATATTAATAGTTGAAGAAAACAACTCGTTGACTTTATAATTTGTTTTGGACGAAACTTGTATATGCCCATTTAATTTTAAATTCTTGTAGACTTCTTCTGCTTCTTTGCTCAGTATCAAATTATCTTCTAAATCTAATGTGTCATCAAAATATAAGTCTCTTTTCAAACCCACTAATATTATAGGAATTCCCGTAGTAAAATGTTTTACTTCAGGAACCCAAATATTTTCAGCATTTATTAATGAAGATGGATTATCGATCGAATAACATATGAAAATAATATCTGCCTCGTCATATGCAAATGGTCTATAGTTTTCGTCTTTCTTATCTGCCGAAACATCCCATAATGAAAACTCGATTTGTTTATTATAAGGTCCTTCAACATAATGTCTGTATTCGTCCAAGACCTTCGGTATCTTATTCTCATCAGTGGAATTCTTTTCATTACCATTATTTTGGATATATGTTAAAAGTAAAGAGGTCTTCCCTACACTAGAGTCACCTAGCGTGACTATTTTTATTGGAATACAATTACTGTATTTAGGAGTGTTTTCATTATTATTCTTCATGTGTTGGTAACTGATCACATCACTATCCTCTATATTCAATTCGGGACTATTAATATTTAACAAAACCATGCCTGGGGTATCGACGACGCTAGTATGCGTCTGTGACTTGTTAGAGTTTGATACAATCAATGAATCGGATCCATTCATTTTCGTATGACTACTGGAGTTTGTAATGCTGTTCTGGTTAATATCATCAACATAATAATCTAAAACATTTACCTTATCGACATTCTTATTGGCATTTATAGTATCAGTGACAGCAGTTGTTGCCGAATAACTATCTAATAGATCAGTCATTTATTGTTTTTCACTTTAATATGCCTATAAATCGGACCTTTAATTTGCTAACAATAGATATAAGTATAATCAGCAAGTGTTGGTCATTTAACGGCTGTTGCGGTTACTTCTTTCCCTCTTGTATCAAAGAAATTCAGTTTGCCGATGGAGAGTTCATCTATATATATATATATATATATTGTTACAATAAGATAATAGTTATATTTTGTAGGAATATGTACATAATTTTCTAGTTCTAAATAAAAGAAAACAATATATTTCCCTATAAGATTGTGACTACTACACTAATCACCATTTACAGGTTCTATTAAAATAAGTACGTAAAATATATGTAGCTATTATTTGCATGTCAATTTATTGGCATATTTACAGCCTATTCAGTAGGAATTTTATCACTACGTAATTTATTCATTGTCTTGTGTGTCAACAAGGAACCATACTAAGGGGGGAACGAACGAGAAAAGAAAAACAGCTTAAGCTGTTGAAAGTGTCTCCTACTCAATACCATGTTTTTTGAAATAAGTTTAGGTAGTTGCACAAGAGAGGCATTAACTTTCATCCTATAAGCCTTCATGGTGTTAATTAATATTTTACAAACTATGTTATTATGGAACCATACAATTAACAGTTAATTGAAAAATAAAATAATTTAATTACTCAATATTCCAAATAGTTCGAAATGTATTTGGTCTCTTTTTCATAATTAACGATGTTTCATTGAGAAATATGTGTCCCTTTTTTTCTTTTATTTTTTTGCCGTCGTTGCAAAACCACAATATACCTATAATACACCTGTAGAAGGGGAAATAAAGACTAGATAGAGAGATAACAATTGGGAGAAACAATTCTCTCAAGCCACGTATAAATTGCCTGGAGCGGTGCGGATGGTGTGTGTTCTTCTGTGTTTTCAGTCACATCACGGAGAGTACTCTTGTAGTATCGTAGCATTAACTATTAATATTCGGGTAACTCGGAGTTCCATGGTGAAATGTGTATTTGCTATGTTATCTGTAATATGCAGATAACCCTGACATTAGGTGGTTTGACAGTAATTTGTTAATGTGTCTGTCTCATTTAAGATCAAGGTGTCTGTAATAGTCATAAATGTGTTTAGATGTATGGCTTATATGTTCTACTAGAATGTAAACTTACAAACCATGGCAGTTGTCTTGATATTACTGGTGTTCTCTTGAAGTAAAAAGCTATTTCGTTTTTAGTATTGATATTGGAAGAAAATATATTTTAATATTTTGGTTCCCTAGTAATATATAACCTTGCCGAGTTTGCCAAATCATAAAAAATGTACTGTTGCCAAAATTCTCTGAAACCGTCCTTCAACTATGAAAGGGAACAACCATACTAGACATCTACTTACTCCATAATATATGCTTTAGTCTTGAATGTTTGGCAGTGACCTCATATTATATAATGAATTCACTTTTTTATATGTTTGCTTGCACGGCATAATTTCTGGAAATTATTTGCCAGATCTGGATCTGGACGGAATCCCTTTAAGCCAAATGATAAGGGCAACAAAATAGAAGGCAATTGGAAAATAATACACTGAACAAATTATATACTAAAAAGAGTACTAACAATTATATATATATATGCATATATATAAGAAAATATTGGTATTCGAAATATGAAGATTACATGGTTGTATACTATTCTCATCTAGTGATAACTAAAGTTTCCAAAACTTTTACATACCATCTAATTGACTACAACAATGACACATTTAACCATAGCCAGAACTAGAAGTCTATCAAATCCGAATGTTTTCAGCGGTTCCAAAGAAAACATTCTGGTCGATCCTGGGAATCATCCAGACTCTCATTTTGAACCACATATGTCTCCCCTGAGATTCAAAATGAGATCATATCTTTTACAATATACAGACTCACAATCAACTTATTTGGCAAAATGGCAGCAATACTACAGATCAGATTTTCTAGATATTTATTTTTCATATTCTGCATCCTTAGCCTCACACACTTTCTATGTTATATGTTTACCAATACCAGTATTCTTTGATCAGTATAACTTGGTACGGGATTTGGTTTATATAATCGGCTCTTCAATTTATTTAAGTGGATTCTTAAAGGATTATTGGTGTTTGCCAAGGCCCCAGTCACCACCAGTGAAAAGAATAACATTAAGTGAGTATACATCAAAAGAATATGGTGCCCCAAGCTCACACACTGCCAATGCAGTTGGTGTAACGTTACTATTTTTATTAAGAATATGGCAGCATGATTATATTTCAATAGGATGGAAGCTATTTTACTTATGCTTAGCAATATTCTACAATCTGACACTTGTTTTGGGCAGAGTGTACTGCGGTATGCATGGTATACTAGATATAACAAGTGGAGCAATAATAGGGGTTATTTGCTTCTTGGCAAGATTGACGATTCCACCGTTTTTGAAATCTATGAATTTTCACCCGAGCGAGTATTTACTATTCCCTATGATAAGCACAGCATGCGGTTTATTTATTTTGCTATATCAGACCGTACCAATCGATGTATGTCCATGCTTTGACGACACTGTTGCATTCATCGGGGTTTTAGTAGGTATGGATGTGTCTCATTGGGCAATTGAAAGATATTCACTTGAACATGTGGTGAACAATTTGGGCGATCTGGAACGTGCAAGCACCTTACTTGTATCGACTAAGTTTTTATTAGGTGTCATACTTGTCGTTGTTTGGAAATATGCATTAAGTAAACCATTTTTGATATTTTTATTAAAGAACATATTAAGAATCAAAGACGATAGAAAATTAATCGAAGCTAAAGTAACTGCATGGCAAGCTGAACACCCACACGAATGTGCACCATACTTTGGTAGGTCTAAATTTGAAATATATTTAAGATTTCTCAGTTATATTGGAATACCATTAACTGTTTTATTATTCTGTCCATACCTTTTCACTACAATTGGACTAATCGTCCCATGAACTTAGTTATACAATTTGATAAATAAGAGATGTACATGTCCGCCGTGATATCTGCATGTTTGAAATAAGCAAAATCCAATACTAATATTTTCAGTCAATGTGAATGTCGACATTTTTTCTTCCCATATTTAACTCAGGTTTTCAATAACTATATGCCATTAAACTATGTACAGACAGCATGAAAATATATATGCCGAACTAAATATTGTGTAAACCTAAATACTAAGACATAAAATATTGTAACATACTATTACATCTTAATGCTTTTTATGCATATTCTATATACTTTATGATGTTCTCGATCTTAATAAATGCCTTAGTAATGCTATTATATTTTTCATTATACATCTTACCCTTTCGAATGGTTAAACATTCCCACACCATATAAAAATTTCAAAATTAATTTTCCTAATTAGGTAAACACATGTCTTAATTTGGAAAATTTGACAATTTGATGATTCTGTGTGTGCCCTGAATAAATTGGAAAATAAATGTACATTTTAAGACAAGGCTCATATTATTATAACAATGAATATAATATGATAATGATGAGTTATTATTGATATATCTAGAATGACAATCGGGTGTCATTGCTCTATAAATATGTATAATAATTCCATATTACTGATAGTTTTGTTCTTCTTTTCTTGGAAGAAGTAAAAACTATCGGTAAAGTGCAAAGTCACATAGTTAATTCTAATTGAATCACAATACACTCCCTTCAATATTATTCATTCTAATTGAAATTTTGAAAAAACACTATGGTTTTTTTAGATTCATGAAATTCATATATGTCGCTATGTACTCGTTTAGTGGGCTGGTTCTAAAAAATGTTCCTGACGATGCACAAGTTAGTATGTCTTTTCAGGTATACATTTCCATCTTTTAATTAGCTTTATTCATGTTTTAAAATTTTCGTAAACTGACCAACTTTTTTTCTTTCAAAAAATTATATAGTCAAGAAATGAGGACATTATATGCAATGAACTTAGTAATCAAACCAGAAATCTTCATAAATACACATACACACACACATATATATATAAAGATACGTATATTAACCGGTAAAATTTAAAAAAATTCAATTGAGGTATAACTTTCTGAATCTTATCATTCAATCAGTCACTCTCAATTAAATATATTTAATCGATACACATTAAGTCAAATACCAGCCAACAAACTTGATTATTTAATATTACGATTTTTTGCAATTTTTCAACTGCCCTTTCTTTTCGTATAAAGAATCAGTGATATTAAAAAAAATAACGCCCATAGTAAAGTCTATTATATTCGAAAGAATTTAAAGAAAGGATCATTTTATAAATCTTCGAATATCAAGTCAATTTATTGAAATAATTGTATTTAAGAACTCATAAATTCTACAATACAGTAAGAACACCTCATTTATCTGTAACTTCTAAGTCAGATATTAAATTACATACACAAGCGCATATATATACATATAGACAATATAGAATGTCTGGTGTTGAAGAAATTGATTATGAGGCTTTACCTGATTCTGCTTCATTAAGTTCCCAATTAATGGCAGGTGCATTTGCAGGTATTATGGAACATTTTGTTATGTTTCCATTTGATGCATTAAAAACTAGAATTCAATCTCAAACTCAATCTACTTTACCAAAAAATTTAATCAAACAAATTTCCAAAATTACTACGACTGAAGGTTCTTTAGCATTATGGAAAGGTGTACAATCGATGATTCTTGGTGCAGGTCCTGCTCACGCTGTATATTTTAGTACATATGAGTACATGAAGAAAACGTTAATCGATCAAAAAGATATGCAAACACATCAACCTTTAAAAACAGCACTAAGTGGTGCTACTGCCACAATTGCATCTGACGCTTTAATGAATCCATTTGATACCATTAAGCAAAGAATGCAATTGAGTGGCTCTGAAAAAACTTGGTCAGTTACAAAAAATATTTATCATAAGGAAGGTCTACGAGCATTTTACTACTCCTACCCAACCACAATTGCGATGAACATTCCTTTTGTTTCATTAAACTTTGTTATCTATGAATCATCTACCAAATTATTTAACCCCACCAACGAGTATAACCCATTAGTCCATTGTTTATGTGGTGGTTTAAGTGGTGCTACATGTGCTGCTATCACCACTCCATTAGATTGTATTAAGACAGTTCTACAAGTCAGAGGTTCCAAATCTGTATCATTAGAAGTCATGAAAAAAGCTAATACATTCAGAAAAGCTGCAGATGCTATTTATCACGTTCATGGTTGGAAAGGGTTTTTGAGAGGTATTAAACCTAGAATTATTGCAAATGTCCCAGCCACTGCTATCTCATGGACTGCATATGAATGTGCAAAGCACTTTTTGATGGAAAATAGAACCGATCATGTTAATAACTAATCAAAATTATTATAGAATCATATTGAAAAAATCATTTTAGTTTTAATATTTATTAAAAAGATGAATTTAATAGGAAGGTTATTTATTTTACAATCTCTATAATTCTAAAATCATTACTTGTGAAAAAAGAAAACTAATGTAAAGCATGTATATAAGATCATCATTGTGACTATAAGTAAACAAGATTCTATCATCTATATTCGGTTTTGCTATATTTAGTCAATGTAAAAAACTTTCTGTAATATTGTAAAAATATATTATATTTTAATTACTTCAAGAATATACAAGTACATTAATTTAATTATATCCATTAGAATTTCGTAAACTCTCACGGATAGTATTCATATCATTGGTATAACGATGACCTGCTACTTCCCAAATTACTGGATAGTTCGGATCATCAATTCTATACTGCATTTCTCCTATGCTGTTATCCCAAGCCTCCTCTTCTAGTTCGTGAGATGCGTTTTTGCTTCCATAAGAAACAGCAGCTCTAAGAGGATCACCATCCAAGATGCTACCATAATCGGTTATTTGATACCTTTGCCTTCCATCATTGCTAAATCGAAATCCTTTATGAAGTTGCCTATTCCGTGACTCAAAAGACATAGCCGCCATTAAATCCCCGTCCGTATATGTTATGTCAAAGTTTTGATAGGTATAATAATTAGAACCAACGAGTAAAGTATGTTTGAAATCCCATTTTACATCATACGCACAGAAAGTGTCCCTCAAAGCGTACATGAATTCCATTCTAGCACATTTGGGTAAAATTTTGTACGAGTAATCTGACCATGAAAATGCTTTAACATGTAGTAAGGCAAAAAATATCATTTCTAAGCATAAGACTGTATTTTGACAAATATAGCTAAAATGAGCTCTTTCCTCAGGTCCATCTCCGCTGCTACCCATTATTCCAACCGAAATAAGAAGTTCTATTATAACACTTTGCCAATATGATGCAAATATAATTAGTTTAACACATAGAAATTTGCTCCAAGGATGAAACTTCTTTAAATTTGGTGCAAAATATATCCAGAACAAAGCTAAATTGTAGAGGGACCAAGTTACCGATATATTGTATAGAAACAATAGTAAGTATCTTGCTTTTATAGATTTCCAGGTTTCCAATGCTAAAAGACTGCAGCAATATAACGGCTTGAACCAAACATATTGAAGGATACCTCTCTTTACTTGGAGAAAGTCTTCAGGATCTGAGAGATCTAGTGGTTTCAAAAAATTACCAATGATAAATACCGGCTGCTTTATAGTACCATGTTCCAATGATAACTCTGAGACAATTTTCCTTTCACCACCTAATATTAGAGTTAATAACGAGAAGAACGTAAATATGATAAATGCTTCATATACTTCCCTAATTGGGTCAGTTACGAAATGAGCAAATCCAGGTTTCACTATGGAAATGAAACAAGTCAAACTAAATATAGGTACAACCAGCAGTATCCTAATAGTTAACCTTTGCTCTAACGGTTTTCTGTAGTTTTGGAAATGTCGAACTATATCATAAAATGATATAGTAATTGCTATAGTAGAAGACAAAAAGCACAAAAATTTAATTACAGAGAGTACCTTTGAATCATCATTAATCATATCCTCATCAGTAGGTTTTCAACAGGATCTGTTATATAGACCCTATTTAAACTTCATTGAACAAGTTATTTACTCGTGATGTACATTCAAAAATATGTCAAATGTTGCAAACATTTAACTTGAAATCAATGAATATACTTTTTTAATATCGTTCTATTTTAGGAGTTATGAAAATAAGAATATGTCTTAAAATGAAGACCGTAGTAAAAGAGAAAACCTTAAGTGAATTAAATGAAAATAATTTTCTTGATATACATTTATCAATATTAATGGTGATATATTCATAATTATTTAATTTTTTTATTTATTTATTTACATGTTCTAATCTATAAAGGAAATTTCAATTAAAATTATAATGGAACAAATTACTTTTTGCTGTGAAACTCAATAACAATGACCTTTATACGTTAACGACTGATTGAACTTTCAATTGATGAAGTCTATTCCTTTTTGTAATATGTTATCATAACATATTCCGCTTTAGTCTTTCTTGTTTTCTTTTTGTCCTCTCTTCTAACTTTTGTTGTCTTAAAAGTTTTTTCTGAGTTTTTAGATCCTTTGCTTTATTATCTTTATTGCTGTCACCTTTACTTTCAGTTTTCTCTTGAATAGGTGATAGTTTTATTAGCATTTTTGACTTTATGGAACCTGCAATAATTGGCGATATAGAATCTGATTGGAATATTTGCTCAAGGGTCTTCACCAGAGATTCTCTTTTTGTATTTTCACTTTTAGTCAGCTTGTGGTCACTGTCATTTAAATGGAGTTCAAAATCAGTTATCCAGTTATTAGATGCATTGTAATTATCATCAATAAATATATGAACTTTCATTCCCCTTTTCAAAGCAGTTTGTATTTCGTGAGCTTTCTGCCTTCTTAAGTCATCATTTTCTATTCTCCAAGTTATTCTTATGTATTTTATACTTTTTGCAGATTTTTCATTAGGCTTTTTACCTTTAAATTTATTGGCACTGGAACCGCTTTCCACTAATTCTTGATTTTTAATCTTGGCTAAATCTTGACTATATTTTTCAAGTGCAATTTTGCTCTCAATGATTTTAACAATAGGTGTTATCGATTCGTCCATATTTTTTTCAAAATTGACAATTTGAATCCCATTTTTATCTAAATCGATGTTCCTAATTATATCTTGTATTTTGGAATCTGTCAATTTGCCTGTTGTGGGATTAATCGTTTTAATTTTCCCAAACTTATTATGTTTTAAAATTTCTTTATATGTTAAAGTTGCTGCGAGTTTTGCCTTCTCAGTACCGTTAATCCAATTCGGGAGGTTGCTAGATTTTTTCTGCAAAATAATCGGGTTGCTTTTGAATGACCTGCTTTTGTATGAATTAGAATAATTTGATGATCTTACATTGGATTTTTGCGTTTTATTATATAGGTCTGCCAAACTAAATTTGATTGATTTCCCATCTTCATTCGATTTAGTTTCCCCTTTTATCTTTTCTGAGTTTACTTTGATAGATGAATTTAATGCCGTTGATGTTTTATCAAAATTTAGTTCATATAAAATACATCTTGAATGCGAAAAATGTCTAATACAACTCATTAAGGAAGATGCAGAACTGTATGAAACTTTATCTTTCAACGCTAACATATTTAGAAAATGAAATTGTATGTCTCGAAAAATAGTATACAGGGCTTATAACCATGTCTTCAACTGAATGAAGTCTCTTATGTCTTATATGTTAGAGATTCTTATTCGTATCATTTACAAAGTATACTAATACTTTATAAACAAACATTTCTTTTACATAACTGCCTTAATACTTAAAGTCGTTATAGTATCAGAGGGTTGAAGAGTTTGCATTTTTATCATAATTGGCATTGATTAATTATCACGTGCTTACAGATTAAAAATGTCGTTAAGATATAAACTTTTAATGGGACAGGCATGCCTTGCCATATGCTGCAACAAATAAGATATTTCTTTAAGATCATTGGCAGTTTCGATTTAGTCTTCCCTATATATGGAAGCGTCCATTCTTGAAATTTAATCTTTTATTATTGTACAAAAATGTTAATTATAAAAACTTATAGGAAGAAGAATCGGTAGTGAAGTTATAAACAAGTAATTATCATTGTTCCGAAAGTCCCAAAACGGAAAAATGAATAAATTAACCATCAATAAGGCAAACTTTAATTACTGAATCAATGATCATCAACACCGAGAACCATAGCTAACAAAGCCATTCTAACATACAAACCGTATTTCATTTCTCTGAAATAAGCAGCACGATGGTCGTAATCAACTTCTTCTTTGATTTCATTTACACGTGGTAGAGGATGCATGATTGCCATGTTTTGTTTAGCATGAGCTAGAATCTTATTATCAATAATGTATGTGTCCTTCAAACGTTCATAATCATCTCTATTTTCAAATCTTTCTTCTTGAACTCTAGTACAGTATAATACGTCAGATTTAGAAATAATGTCAGAAGTCAATTCTTCACTTTCAACTCCCAACATTCCTTTATTAACCAATTCTTGACGTAAAGCGTTTGGTAATCTCAACTCGTTTGGAGAAACTAAGTTAATTCTAAGTTGATAAAATTGTAATAATCTACATAAAGAATGGATGGTTCTACCATTTTTCAAATCACCCATAAAAGTGACGGTTATACCGTTCACAGTACCTAATTCTTCACGAATCGTGAACAAGTCTAGGAATGCTTGTGTAGGATGTTCTCTAGAACCGTTACCGCCATTGATGATAGGAACAGGCGAGTATTTAGCGGCTGTATGTACTGACATTTCATCTGGGTGACGCATAACAATCGCATCCGAGTATGAAGCTAACGTTCTAATGGTATCTTGTAGTGTTTCACCCTTTTTGACTGAAGAAACATTTGGATTAATGTTAACAGTTCTACCACCTAGACGTTCCATAGCCGCAATAAATGAAGAGGAAGTACGTGTCGAAGGTTCGTAAAAGATTGTGGTTATGATATGTCTCTTCATTATATCCAAAATACCATATCTTTCAACAGCTGCTCTCATCTCTTGAGCAACTGCAAACAAGGCGTGGAAATCAGAACGTTTGAATTGCTTGATAGATAAGATGTTTCTACCTTTAAATGGGTTATTTGCCCTGATTAAATTTTGGATGGCTCCTGGTGGAACAATTTCTTTTGGTGGCCTAGATGACATTAACTTCTGTTCTAGTGGTTGGTCAAATTCTTCTTCATCGTCACTAAAAGTTGGACGTTCAGCAGAAAATGAGAATCTCTTTTTCGAAATAGAACCTCTTGGAACTATTGGTTCGACAACTGGAACCGGGGCAGATGCGGCAGAAACGATGACATTACCTCTGGTAGTGTCATTCACCAATTCACCGCTCAACACTAGCGTTTCATTATCAACCACCACTCTTTCAATACCACCATTTAACTTTGTGGTGTTGAATGGTGACCATCTTTTGACATGTCTAAATGGATAGTCCATATCAACTTCAACAATTGCCTCTGGAAGAGGTAAGTGGAATATACTAATAGGATTGTCGTGTAATTTTGAAACAATATCTTCAATGGTTAATTTACCAGCATCAACAGCAGATAATAATAATGGAAGAGTATCTTTAACACCAAGACCAGTAGAAACTGGATTAGACGTAACAGTGGCCAATTGAGTTGGGAGAGAACCAACGGAGAAGGCATCAATCGATTCTAAATTGTTCCAGAAATATTCTTGATCTTCAACTGTTGGCAGGAAAACAGCTTCAGGATAATCGTTCTGAGTAACAAATAAAGAATAAACGTTAACATCACAAGTCACTTTCGTATCCTTTTCTTTAACTGTCTTAATCAATGCTAAATCTTCCTTATTTGAAACACCTGTAATATGAATTGATCTATTCTGTAATGATGCTAATAAAATAATGGAAGCTAGTTCAGATGTTTTTGCTTCAGCAATCACTGGCTTATCGACAGGCCAATTTTTCAATAGATCAGAAACAGTGGAAAATTTATTCTCTAATTCATGGAATGGTAAAAACAAAGAAGTAACATCAGGTGCAGTTTCAGCTACAGTATCAGAATTATAAGCGGTACCAGATACAGTGAATGAGTAGTTGGTGTACGAGCAACCATTAGCCGTCGAGTAGGCTGCTCTTAAAGAATGAACATCACTAATTATTGGACCTCTCATTGCTCTTGCCATAAACATGTTGTGAATAAAACCAGCCTCCAGAGAAACACGACTTAATTCTTTTAACTCATCAACACCCTTAATAACATTAGACACATTAGGGGCGAATGATGAAATATTAACTAAACCAGGTAAATTAATTGTTCTGTGAGAAGTTTGAGAATCACGTTCCGAAACTTCTAACTTCAAATTTCTAGATAAAGCTTCAATCAACAATTTGGCACATTTGACATTTGTTACTAAAGGAACAGAATAATCAACAGCCATACGACGTGTCTTGTAACCTTTAGATACATAAGATGCTGGCCTACGGTATCTGTTAGCTGATGGTAAGTTAATATACAAATCAATCTTGTTATTTGCTAAATGTTGAGTTAAAGAGTATTCTGATTTTTCATTATCTTCACTTAATACTTCTAAGTATTGGACAGGAATGTTATGTTCAGTTATGAAATCAGCAGTACCTGCAGTAGCAAAAAGTTTGTAACCCATATTATACAATTTTTTAACACATGGCAATAACTCTTGCTTTTCCTTGAATGAACCAATGGATAACAAGATGTTTTTCTTTGGTAATTTGAAACCTGTTGCAAGCAAAGCTTTCAAGTATGCTTCATATTTGGAATGGCCAAAACAAGCAACTTCACCAGTAGAGGCCATTTCGACACCCAAAACTGGATCAGCACCAGCTAAACGTGGGAATGAGAATTGTGGAACTTTAATAGCGACATAATCCTCTGGTAATTTACTTACTGGGTATGGAGTGATAGGCAATCCCATAATAGCTTTAGTAGCCAATTCAATCAAATTAACGCCAACAACCTTAGAGATAAATGGGAATGATCTAGAGGCACGAACGTTGCATTCAATAACCTTGATTTCATTATCCTTCGCAATAAATTGAATATTGTAAGGACCAGTAATCTTCAAAGCTTTACCAATCTTAGCAGTGGCAACTACAATTCTTTCAACAGTCTTAGGATCTAAATCTTGAGGAGGAACAACTAAAGTGGCATCACCAGAATGAACACCGGCATTTTCAACATGTTCAGAGACAACATGCATCACTAATTCACCGTTTCTTGCAACCGCATCCATTTCAATTTCTTTAGCGTTTTCAATGTATTTGGTTAAAACAACTGGATAGTCACGAGAAACTTCAACTGCTTGATTCAAGTAAGAAGCCAAATCTGCCTTAGAATAAACAGTATTCATAGCTGCACCAGACAAAACATAAGATGGACGAACTAACACTGGGTATCCAACTTTGTCAGCAAATTCTTCAGCTTCATTGATAGAAGTCAATTCTTTCCATGCAGGTTGATCGACACCAATTTGATCCAACATACGTGAAAACTTATAACGATTTTCTGCGGAATCAATCATTTCTGGTAAAGTACCTAAAATCTTAACATTCTCACGATGCAATGACATAACTATATTATTCGAGGTTTGACCACCCATTGAAACAAGAACACCACTTGACGATTCAATCTCATAGATATCTAATACCCGCTCTAAATTAATGGTTTCAAAATATAATCTATCAGCTTCATCATAATCGGTTGAAACTGTTTCAGGGTTATAATTAATCATAATAGTCTTAATGTTGTTAGCACGTAAGGTTCTTACAGCTGTAACAGCACACCAGTCGAATTCAACTGATGAACCAATACGGTAAACACCTGAACCTAATACCATAACACCATTGTCCTCGAAAGTTACATCATTAGAAGAAGCATTATAAGTAATATATAGATAGTTAGTATGAGCTGGAAATTCAGCAGCAACTGTATCTATTTGTTTAACAAATGGTGTAATACCATATTCTTTTCTCAAATGACGAATAGCAACTTCATTTGAGCCCAAAAATTTAGCAATTTGTCTATCATCAAAACCTAATTGTTTAGCTTCCTTCAAAACTAAAGATGGCAAGTTTTCTATGGTATTGAAAGATGTAATATTGTTACCAAATTGAATCAAATTGTATAATTTATTCAAAAACCATTTATCAATCCTAGTTAGTTCCCACACTTTATCAACAGAATAGCCTAGTTTTGAAAAGGCGTTTGCAATTGCAAAAACACGTAAATCAGATGGGTTATTTAATTCATAATCAATATCAATATCCATATCAGTTTCATTGAAACCTAAGTTAGCATATTCAGTTGATCTAATAGCTTTTTGAATTGCTTCTTCAAATGTTCTACCAATACTCATTACTTCACCGACAGATTTCATGGAAGAAGATAATTCGGTTGAGACTCTGTTGAATTTTTTCAAGTCCCAACGAGGCATTTTAACAACACAGTAATCTAAAGATGGTTCAAAACAAGCACAGGTCTTCTTAGTGACTGAGTTTTTAATTTCATTTAATTGGATATTTAAACCCAATTTAGCAGCTGTGTAAGCTAATGGATAACCAGTTGCCTTTGAGGCCAAAGCTGAAGATCTAGAAAGACGAGCATTAACTTCAATGATACAGTATTCCTTAGAAAATGGGTTTAGGGCATATTGGATGTTACATTCACCAACAACACCTAAATGTCTAATAACATTAACAGCGGTTGTTCTTAA